>NW_019646451.1:16655-177753 GCF_002806865.2 Cucurbita pepo subsp. pepo
CATTGTTTATATCATATACAAAAGTGGGCCGCATCCATAGTGTCCCCAGAATAAGGTACTCAGCCTTATCCTTATACTATAGATCATTTTGACTATATACTTGAACTTGATCCACTCTTATGTCTCTACATATAGTTCAAGTAATCATACTATAGCCAGAGTGTTCTTAGTTTATTGGATTTAGATTAATGATCGTAAAGTTCACTTTATTCAATAACAATCTTTACTAAATAAACAACAATAATAACTTTATTGAAAATAGAATATGTTTTTGTTTACCAACTATGAGTTTTAGGACATAAAACCCAACAATTGAGTCATGATTGGATAAAACATTATGATCATTGTCAAAGTTCTATAAGTATTTATGGAGATTGACTGTCGTATGAGATTTTCGAGATGTCTTAAAGTTAGGAAACCATTTGAGTGTTGGATCCACTATGGATTTTTCCTACCCATACAAAAGTGTTTCAGAGGTAATACCATATTAAATTTCAAGATTCTTATTTGAAATTGGATTTTTAAGTATTCTAAGTTTTATTACATGTAAGACTAACCACTACGATTATGTAATACGAGTTTTTAGAAGTGAGTTTTGTTAAGCTTCCTTCTTAGTATAACAAAAGAGTGGGAAGAAACAATCCTCTAGTTGTGATACTTTTTCGTATGGTTTAGGAAGAAAAAAATTATTAAAATGAGGTTTAGAGAATTTGAATTGGAGAACAATTTAATCATGAAACTCATTAAATTATTGGTCTAGTTGATAGAAGAAAGCAATCATCTTGAAGAATGTGAATGTTGGAATTAAGATTAAGATTTTCCAACATTAGTGCCTACCAGAAAGTTAATTTCACTAAGCTACAAATCCACTAAATGGATTGTTACTCATGAGAGTTTAGGAGAAGGTATGACATGATAAGATTAGATATGAAATTTAGTAATCATTAGATTATGACGAGAGACTGTATTAAGGGTAGGTGTAAAATGACAAAAATGCCCCTATAATTATGTACCATTGACTTATGACCAAAGTGACTTCTCAATTGCATGACTTTGATGAGGAACCTTATTTCATGGTTTAAAGGAATTATGCAAAGTTACAACACCATTGGAATATTTGAGGATTTAAACCAAAATTTGAGGTGGTAAATGACCAACATACCCCTATAAGAATTATAAAATGTTTTCAATATTTTAAAGGATCCGAAATGTTAAAGAAATTTTTTATGAGACTCATTTATGATCTTAATGTTAAGTATGCAAGATCTCAGGAGGGTATTAGAACATGTTTGAGGTATGAACGGTAAGAAAAATGAGGAAACTACTCCTAAAGACCTTTTATAACTCAGTGAGGAATCAAGGTTTGTTATGAATATAAAGTGACAAGATGTGTATATGAAACTAATTCTTAAGTATCTTGACTTTTACTGTATATAAGAATAACTATTATGCTTTTGGAATATTAGTTTTAGAAGAAAGTTATGTTAAGTCACTCCTTAGTGTTACAAAGAAATTGGAGGAAATAACACTCTTATTGGGAATGTTTATGCACCACGATTGTAGGAGCAAAGTGGTCAATGATTGGATACTTTAGCAAGATTTGGAGTCGGTGTCTTAAAAGATAAAGTAACACATAAAGACTAATCAAGTCATGATCTAGTTAAAGGAAGAAAACAAGTCACCTCGAAGAAAGTAGGAAGGTTTGAATTAAGGGTGAATGTTATACCTAAGTTATTCCAACATTAATATCAACACGAGATCTGAGCTTTGAATCGACTTGAAATTTTTAAGATTATGGCATGGACAATTTAGTAGAGTTGAGGTAGACCGAGCCATAGGCACATGAGTTACTAAGTCTGAACTTCACACTCCTTAGCATTTGTGTTAGAGAGCGCAATAGCACTGATCATTAAAAAGAAAGAATTGGCCCACGCGACGATATATTGAACATTAAGAACTAATCCAGATAGTGATTAAAAAGAAAAAACACCCATTCATGAGAAACAAGGGTTCTCTCAAGCATACAAACCAAGAAGACAAGGTTAAAAGTTTTTCTCTGAGTTCGACATAGTTGTGTGAGTTAGAGTGATGGTGTTGGGCTCACTAATTTCTCACTGCTTAAATAATTTTCATGAAAAGATATTCAAGGTGGTTTTATAGACCCGCTTCATAATGGTATGCATATCGATAATCTGAGGCTAATCACAGACAAAAAGGATAACAAGATGAGCCCTTAAGCAAACTTGATACCTTTATATAGGGAGTGTTATACCAAACTCTCTAATTAAGAGTCTTAGTTGAATAAAAATATTTTCTTTATACATTGAATATTATAGAATGTGGTCTAGTGAACCATTTTAAACGAGGAACAAATCGTAGTTTGTCTAAACTTATTCCGAGATATAAAGTTGTATGTTCCTTCACTTTGACAATGTAGAAGGTTTGTTCAAAATTTTGAATTTGACTCATTCAATATATGCAAGCACAACTCACACTTACAATGAGTCAGCCGAAGAGCTTTGGAAAGTTAAAGAATTTGCTAACCTCAGTCATAGTATAAGGATGTGCTATATGATATATGAAGATTAGTAAAGTTTAATGAGGTTATGAAGAGATAACTAGTTAGAGTACTAAGGCAACTGAAAAAGTAAGCATCCTACCTCATATTTACTAAAGGAACATGAGATTATTTGCCTCCTCCTTAATGTGGATATCACACTAAATTAGTGATGCACGGTGAGTAAATCTCAAGTTGGTTAAGTTCTTCAGTGTGGTAGGTCACGTTCAGAGTTGTTAAAGGATATGTCCAAACAATTGGTTAATTAATTTGATGGGTACTAAAAGGTTCTAACAGCTTGAGAGATCATGTCATGAAATTCATTCTAGGTTTACGTAAGATAACAAAAGGTCACACTGCCATTCGAGTAGTGGTGGGTTGTTGCACTCACAAGCTTGCACATGTTACTTTGGATAAAGTCTCGACCCTATGGGGAATAGGCAAAACTTTTATCGTGTTTAAAAACTATGTTATTTTTATTTTCTTGTTTTAAATTAAATGTGCAAGTTCATGGCTTCATTTACAAATGTTTTATTTCAATGTCCGAATATGTTAATTACAGTATGCATGTAATGACGTCTCTAATTAAGGTAACAAAATTAAGGGTGTTATAGTTGATATTAGAGCCAGACACCGGGCGGTGTGTCAGCGAGAACAGATGATAGTGAATGCTGGAATGACCATGGAAGTTAAGATAGGAAATTAATATGCATTGATTATAATTTAGTAGTTGATAGATGGATTGTGAAATCCCACATCGGTTGGAGAGGGGAATGAAGCATTCTTTATAAGGGTGTGGAAACATCTCCCTAGGAGACGCGTTTTACAACCTTTAGAGGAAGCCCGGAAGGAAAAGCTCAAAGAGGACAATATCAGTTAGCGGTGGATTTGAGCTATTACAATATTAGTCTCGAGGTATTGCACAGATTCAACCCCACTAGAAGTAAAATTATCGTTTCGAAACCATTTCAGCAAATGAAATTCTAAATTCACTTTTCGTCCAAATGAAACTAATTTCATTACAAATCTCTTAATTGTGCTAGAAAAGAAATACCAAAATGATCTATATGTTCTAGGAAATTACACAATGAATCTATCATCAAAAGGAGTCCAAAATTGATCACAACTTGGCCATAATTTGGTTAGNGATCCCAACTTGGCCATAATTTGGTTAGTAGCCAGACAAAAACAAAAAGGAGTTTAATTGATATTATGGAAATGATAGATAAGAGGTTGAATTGGACAATGAGGAGCAGATTTAGACTGGTACAAAGAATAAATAGTGACTCTAGCCTAGACTAAGCAGAGACTAAGCAGGTAAAATTTAATTTCATATTGGTTGGTTTTCTCTGATTAGTAATTTTGAGACTAGAGANTAAATTTAAGCTGGTACAAAGAATAAATAGTGACTCTGGCCTAGGCTAAGCTAGTATTTTTATCTGAATTTAGAAATGCTTTAAAGAAGGAAGATGGTTGTTGTGATTGATGAAAATCTATGATGCAAGGAGTTGGATTTNAGTTCGTATTTTTATCTGAATTTAGAAATGCTTTAAAGAAGGAAGATGGTTGTTGTGATTGATGAAAATCTATGATGCAAGGAGTTGGATTTTGTGTTAATTACCTCTTAGAATTTAGGTGTAAGATGTTTGAGGAAACAGGCTTTTGTTCGAAACCAAAGGTTAGATTTGGTTTCTACCTGACCACTTTGGCTCAAGACTGGGGTGGACATGTTTATTTATTTATATTTTAAAGAAATGGCTCATTAAAATTTTCTTATCATTCATTTTTCATGTCTTGTATTGTCGGCTTGAAGGGTTCTCTCGGTATGCTTGACATTTTTCATGTCTTGTATCATTCATTTTTCTTATCATTCTATNGCTTTAAAGAAGGAAGATGAAAATCTATGATGCAAGGAGTTGGATTTTGTGTTAATTACCTCTTAGAATTTAGGTGTAAGATGTTTGAGGAAACAGGCTTTTGTTCGAAACCAAAGGTTAGATTTGGTTTCTACCTGACCACTTTGGCTCAAGACTGGGGTGGACATGTTTATTTATTTATATTTTAAAGAAATGGCTCATTAAAATTTTCTTATCATTCATTTTTCATGTCTTGTATTGTCGGCTTGAAGGGTTCTCTCGGTATGCTTGACATTTTTCATGTCTTGTATCATTCATTTTTCTTATCATTCTATTGTTTTCTCCTTTCCTTTAGTGCAAGGCTAGAATCGCCCACCCCTTTATTGTACCAGGCCAATGTAGTTAATGTTAGGCATGTTCTACGGTTCAATCGCCGATGCTCCGTTTTTTTTGTAATATATTTAATGTGATTGGCTTTAAAAATTGAATGTGATGATACTGTATGATTTTATGCTATGATGTGATCTTGTATCAATGCTTGTCTTTATGTTACGACATTTATGTTTTCTTTTCCTTGAATTATATGGTAGAGTGTAAGTAATGTTAAACTTGAAACTGATGTCATGGGTTCACATAGGTTGACTTGGANCTGAGGAGGATGGTTCGATTTGACTACGATAGTCCAGGAAAGGATTCTTATAAGTTTGGTGTTGAAACTCGACCATGATTTGTTTCAGAATTAGATTGGAGAAATTTATAATTCGATAAGAAAATATACTTTTTCCAAAACTTGAACTCAATTATTATGGTCTCTATCTTCCTAAAAAATTAAAAAAAAAATGGCATCGAATTGGTTGATTCGATAACTTTATTTTTTGTGAAGAAACCAAGTCATTTCTAGTTAACGATTGGAAGATAAAAAGCAAAAAAATAAAAAAAAAATAAAAATAAAAGATTGAAATGCGTCGCTCAGCGAAATCTAGAAAAATTGAACGTTGGAAGAATTGACCGTGGATACACAGCTGCTGGCGACGAGAGAGAAGCGTATTAGCAGAAAGTTGAAATGTATCACAACGTGGCAGGAATGATGGGTCAACCAGTCAACGAGGACGTGTTGTGAGACACCACTTTACTCGCTAAACCGCACACGACCCAGTCTATCCTCTGTAACTCAAAAAGTACCAAAGAATGGGAGTTCGATCCGTGTGCTCAAAATCCTACCCACCTGTTCACTAACCAACGACACGCGTCCCTCGACTGTACCTCCGCCGGACGTGTGGTAAACGCACGTAGAGAATGTCTTTTATGCTTGAATATCGCATGGTATGCGCACGTTGAAAACTTCTTTGGTGCTAGAAAAGCACGTGAGCACGTGTATGAACTTTCTTTTTGTTCTGTAATCCTACTCGAGAAGGCACATGAAAAATCTGTAAGTAACAACATGAAAATCTACGAAGGAGTACTTGTACCATTCGCTTGCTTATGAAGCACAGGTCGGAACAATTACTCGTTTGAATCAAGTTATTAGTACATTGACAGACCGGATGGAGCGAGTTGAAATAGCCTTAGGTAATCTTCAAGGGAGGGAAGTACTCTTGAATGAAGGAGTTGAAAATGAAGAAGATGACAATGTCACCCTTTTAGCGGGACATAGTCCTAGGGGAGGGAGAGATGTCGGTCGAGG
The DNA here is from genome assembly GCF_002806865.2 of Cucurbita pepo subsp. pepo. Lineage (NCBI taxonomy): Eukaryota > Viridiplantae > Streptophyta > Magnoliopsida > Cucurbitales > Cucurbitaceae > Cucurbita > Cucurbita pepo. The sequence goes on from NW_019646451.1 coordinate 22,753, forward strand.
GAGAGGNTGTGCTCATGCATTTGGGGGGATTCCCCTATTCCCTCACGAGGGTACGGACGCGTACTTCCAATGGCAGGACAACTATCATTATGTTTTGCATAGTGCGGCCGTAACGGTTACTAGTTCTAATCGGTGTTCGGCCAAAGAAGCTCCCAAAGTATGCTCGCCCGACAAGGAAAGTTACCCAGCGGTGTGCAAAGTAACTGGTGAGCCCATACTTGCATGTATGGCCTGTGTGTAGAGTATATGATACACGTTCAAATTACCCATTAGGATAGCATCGTAGGAAAATAGATTGAAAGGATAGGTCCCGTCATTGCATTCGCATGTTCTTGCATTTAACCCCTATAGTGGGGTCACTTACTAAGTATTTCTTTAAATATTCAAGCTATGTACTACTACATTTTTGAAATACACAAGCTATGTGCTACTACATTTTTGTCCCATCATTACATTCGCATGTTCTTGCATTTAACTCCTATAGTGGGGTCACTTACTGAGTATTTTTTTAAATACTCAAGCTATGTGCTACTACATTTTTGAAATATGCTATGTGCTACTACTATAGTGGGGTCACTTACTGAGTATTTTTTTAAATACTCAAGCTATGTGCTACTACATTTTTGAAATATGCTATGTGCTACTACCTTTTTTAGGTTAAGGCAAGGCATTCATGTACGACTGACGACGCTATGTGCTACTACATTTTTGTCCCGTCATTGCATTCGCATGTTCTTGCATTTAACCTCTATAGTGGGGTCACTTGCTTAGTATTTCTTTAAATACTCAAGCTATGTGCTACTACATTTTTCAGGTTAAGGCAAGGCATTCCTGTACGGGTGACGACGACATCGCAACTCGAGACCATGGCACATGCATAGGATAGTGGTATTTATATTCTTTGGCTTAGGCTAGATAGGATGTTTTTAACTTAAACGCTTATTTATTTTATTTAATCTTTTGTTGTGTCGTTTCTTTTGTTGTGTCGTTTTAAAGATGTTTTTGAAACACGTAAGTCCATGGCTATATTAATTTAAATGAAGTCTTCCACATTCAATGTTTAGGATATGTATATAGTAGTGACCTTAAATTAAGTAGAAAATTTTGGGTCGTTACAGTTGGTATTAGAGCAAGGAAATTTTGAGTCGTTACAGTTGGTATTAGAGTAAGGTTGACTTGGCTCGATACCATTTGTAACGGCCCAAATCCACCGCTAGTAGATATTGTCCTCTTTGGACTTTCCCTTTCGGGCTTCCCTTCAAGGCTTTAAATGCGTATGCTAGGGGAAGGTTTCCACACCCTTATAAATGGTGGTTTGTTCTCCTCCCCAACCAATGTGGGACATCACAAGCTGGTTGTAGAATGACGAGTATCTGGACAACAAACCTAGTCAGCATCCGAATAAGTGACTAGCGTACTAAGAACAGTGGATGGATAAAAGGTAAGACCAAAGTGGAGTGTTCCTCTGACATAGCGAAGAATATGTTTGACAGCAAGAAAGTGATCTGTAGAAGAAGTATGCAAGAATTGGCAGACAGAATTGACGGCATAGGAAATATCTGGAACCTTGAGCACTGGGACCGACATTAACCTTTATTTCAGATCTTGAAAGCTAGTCTTACATGTTTCTTTCGATATAAATGGAATACCTTTCCTAGTTAACTGCATGAGTGATGAGGTTACCTTGGCAAAATCTCGTATGAACTATTGATAGTACCCTACCAGTCCCAAGGAACTATGTACCTTAGTAACTATAGTCGCGCAAACCCACTTGGTGACAACTTCCACCTTTGCAGGGTCCACTAAAACCCCATCCTTTGACACCATGAGCACTAAGAATGAGCCTGTCATAGTCAAAATTCTCACTTGAAAAACTTAGATACAACTTATTTTTCCATCAAGATCAAAAGGCCTTTCTAGAGATATACCTTCTATTCTTAATCCGTTTTCAAGTACACCAAGATGTCATCTATGAACACAATGACAGATGTGTGAGATACTCCTTGAATACTCGATTCATTGATCCTATGTATACCACAGGGACATTGGTGAGTCCATATGACATAAGCCTCATAATGGTCGTACATCGTTCTGAATGCTATCTTCCGCACATCTCCCTCTCTAATCTTAATTTGGTGGTAGCCTAATCGAGGATATATATTGGAGAACATTGTCACCTCATTGAGTTGGTCAAACATATCTTCTATACAGGAAATAGGGTACTTATTCTTCGTCGTTCTCTTGTTCAATTCCTTGTAGTCGATGCATAAATACATTGATCCATCCTTCTTCTTGACTGTAATAACTGAAGCCCACCGCAAGTAGATATTGTCCGCTTTGGCCCCGTTACGTATTGTCATCAGCCTCACGATTTTGAAACGCATTTGTTAGGGGGAGGTGACACTAAGGTGCCTTGTTTCCCTCTCCAACCAATGTGGGATCTCACATTGTCAAACAACATGGGTGCACCCCAAGGAGATACGTCAGGAAAGATGAAACCCTTGTCTAACAAGACTTACAGTTGCTCATTGAGTTCTTTTAATTCTGCTAAGTGACATGTATGAAAACCATACAATGAAGAGAATAGATTCTGACCCTCCTGTCGAGACAAGCAAAGCGAAAACCCTCACGTGGCGCATATCCGATCACACGAGGCTCAATATAGAATAATGTCATGATGTGATTGAGGAGGATGGTGCATCATCCAACTCACCATATAATGTGCATATTGAAAAGGAAGTAAGACATAAGTAAGATAGGAACAAGGAGTAGACACGAGCGTCACAAATAGGCTTATTAAAGGGTCGAGTAGGGCCCTGAGCTTTAATCTCAAAAGTTAGATTCTGAAGGGAATTAAGACGTGTGGTTCTAAAGTCAAGTATGTCCCTATGAAATATAAAAGCACGCAAAATTTGGTGTCAATCAGACACCAGACGGACGCTCCACGACACCATGTGTTCATTCGCCAAAATCATGTTTACACCCACTAGTTTGAAAATGCCTCAAAATGTACTATAGGGGGAGACAAGGTGTCAGCCTCTACCAGCCCTAGGCCCTCTGGCCTAAGTGAGCTACCTGTGGCACATATGTGTGTCACAATGAGGATGAGAATTCTAAGACAAGTGTCTCGGGCGACTTCCTTTGAGATGGGTCTTTTAAGAAAAGTACTGAGCGGCATGGGTGTGCCAGTATTATGCCCTAGGCCGTGTGTCAGAGGTTGGATTATGCATCTGCTCTTTAATATAGAGTACGAATGATATGGCATGGACACGGGAGGGCCAATGCCATGATATATTTTATATGGATACATGTTTGGGATATCTCGACATTATGAACAACACGTGGACCCGTTCTCGATGGCATGACCGAGCGAGCTACGTTGACCGATGACACCCCATGACTTGGGATGATTTCAAGACAAATGGGCCATGTTTCTTTGGAACCAAGATGATGTTGGATGTGGCATTGCATTGAGAGACCTTGGGCTTGATCAAAGGCAAGGACGAGTCGAATGACTTGGCCTAGTGTAGAAGCAAGTCGGTTGTGTTGTAGATGATTGAACATACACGCACAGACATTGTGTGTGGCCGAATAAGCTTAGATTCTGCACAAGTGATATCCGGTGGGTGAAGATAAACCTTGCCTGATGTTCGATGCAACCATAAAGCTGGGTGAAAAATGAATATGGTTTTTCTTATTTTATTTTTTTCAATTCCTTTGGCCTATTAGCTCAATTGGTTAGAGCGTCGTGCTAATAACATGAAGGTCGCAGTTATGTAACCTAAACTCGATTGACTGGATTAGGAGCTACCGGTCTGCAATATGCATAAAACCTATTGCCTATTAGCTCAGTTTGTTAGAGCATCGTGCTATTAACGTAAAAGTCGCAAGTTTGACACTTGTATTGGTCAATTTCATTAATTCTCTTAATTAAGGGGTTACATAAAACCTTTGGCCTATTATCTAAGGTTGCAGTCACATTCTCAATGATACGAGCACTACAAACTTTAAAAGATAATGACTTAAAGTAAAGTTTTAAGTTAAGTATACATAAAATTATGTAACCTAAACTACTAGATTAGGAGCTATCAATCTTATGGCCTATTGACTCGTTTGGTTCGAGCGTTGTGCTAATAATGACTTAAAATTTAAAAATTTAAGTTCTATTATGAACTCTATGGGTTAGATTATGAGTTACCAATCTCTAATGTGCATAAAAACTTTGGCCTATTAGCTAAGTTGGTTAGAACGCGAAGTGCGTAGGTTTGACACTTGCGTGGGTAAAGAATTAGAAATTTAATGATACGGGGTTAAAGAATTACAAATTTAATGATACGTGGTTAAAGCACTACAAAGTTTAAAAGACATAGACTTAAAACTATTAAATCGATTAGGAGTTACCAAAATGCAATGTGCATAAAACCTATGACCTATTAGCTCAGTTGGTTAGAGCGTTGTGCTAATAACGCGAAGGTCGCAACTTGTACAAGGTTACAACACTATGAACTTTAAAGATAATGACTTAAAATTTGAAAGTTTTAAGTTCTATTGTGCATAAAATTATGTAAGCTAAACTCGATGGATTAGATTAGGAGTTTTCAATCTGCAATGTGCATAAAAACTTTGGCTTATTAGCTCAGTTGGTTAGAACATTGTGCTAATAAGACAGAATTAAGTTCTATTATGCATAAAATTATGCAACCTAAACCCGATTGATTAGATTAGGAGCTACCGATCTGCAATGTGCACAAAATCTTTGGCTTATTAGCTAAGTTGGTTAGAACATCGTGCTAACAAAACACGAATATCTCAGGTTTGATACTTGCATGAGTCAATTTCATTAATTCTCAATGATAGCTTTAATGATATAGGGTTAAAGCACTACAATCATTAAAAGATAATGACTTAAAGTTTTAAGTTTATTATGCATAAAATTATGTAACCTAAACTCGACTGACTGGATTAAGAACTACCGATCTGCAATGTGCATAAAACCTATGGCCTATTGACTTAGTTGGTAAGAGCGTCGTGCTAATAACGCGAAGATCGTAAGTTTGACACCTGCATGGGCCAATTTTATTAATTTTTAATAATATCTTTTCATGATACGAGGTTACAACACTACGAACTTTAAAGATAATGACTTAAAATTTGAAAGTTTTAAGTTTTATTATGCAGAAAAATATGTAACTAAACTCCATTGGCATTAGGAGCTTTAGGAGATACTGATTTGCAATGTGCAACCCTTGGCCTATTGGCTAAGTTGGTTAGAATGTCCCGCTAACAAAACGTGAAGGTTACAGGTTTGACACATGATACGTGGTTAAAGCACTACAAACTTTAAAAGATAATGACTTAAAAGTATTAAGTTTATTATACCTAAAATTATGTAACCTAATCTCGAATGACTACAATGTGCATAAAAACTATGGCCTATTAGCTGAGTTAGTTAGAGCATCATGCTAATAATGCGAAGGTCGCAGGTTTGAAACTTGCATGAGCTAAATTCATTAATTCTTAGTAATATGTACCGTTTATCATAGAATCCTTACCCATGTAATTTTTAGACTGATCCAAAATAGATGGGTCGGTGGTCAGCATAATGTCCGCATATTTGGTCCGTCCTCGGTTGGAAGAGTTGTTTCTGTAGGAATGAGAACGATTAGTGGCTGCGAATGTCGTAGGAGCGGAGTTAGAAGACTAAGGGAGCACTAGAACAACCAAAGCTCAACTGCAAAATAGGGGAGAGGGGTGAGAGCGTAGTAGCAAAATAGAGGAGAGGGGTGAAGAGAGTAGTAGAAAAAGCTAAAAAATTGGTGCCGAGTGCCGAGTCCACGAAGGAACCAGTACACTTTATTAATGTCCTCGACGGGCCTGCCAATTGCATGAAATGGGTGTTTTATATTAAATATTTGTCTGATGGATCGGTCGAGCGTTTCAAGACTCTTCTTGTTGCCAAAGGTTCCTGGTCTTGACTACACCGACACTTTCAGTCCGATTGTCAAAGTTACCACTGTCCGTGTTGTGCTTTCCATTGCGGTCACAAATAAATGGCCTCTTCGATAACTTGATGTCAAGAATGCTTTTCTCAATGACACTCTTATTGAACATGTTCATATGGAACAACCTCCTAGTTATATTGATCCTTCATTTCCCACTCATGTCTGTCTATTAAAGAAAGTTCTCTATGGCTTAAAGCAAGCTCCTCACATCTAGTTTTAGCGTTTTAGCTCATTTCTTCTCACACTTGATTTTTCTTACAGTCGCGCTGACACGTTTCTTTTTATCTTTTACCAGCAATCTAACCTTATCTATTTGCTTCTTTATGTTGATGACATTATTGTTACCGGCAACAATTCATTTCTTATTGACAGTTTTACTCGCAATCTTCGTTCTGGGTTTGCTACCAAAGATTTGGGTTCTCTCAGTTACTTTCTTGGTCTTGAAGCTTCACCCACTCCTGATGGTCTCTTTATTAGTCGGTTAAAATATGTCTGAGATATTCTTACTCGTGCTCAGTTGCTCGATAGCAAACCAGCCCACACTCCCATGGTTGTTTCTCAACGTCTGACTGCTGATGGTTCTCCTTTCTCTAATCCTACTCTCTATAGATCCCTTGTTGGGCGCCCTTTAGTACTTGACCATTACGCGTCCAGATATTGCCTATATTGCAATTCTATCAGTCAATTTTTGCATGCCTCTACTATAGATCACTTTCTTGCTGTCAAACGTATTTTTCGCTATGTCAAAGAAACACTCCACTTTGGTCTTACCTTTCGTCCATACACTATTCCTAATGCGCTAGTGGCTTATTCGGATGCTGATTGGGTTGGTTGTCCCGATACTGATCGTTCTACATCCGGCTATTCTATTATCTTGGTAACAATCTCATTTCTTAGAGTGCCGAAAAGCAACCTACTGTCTCATGCTCTAACGGTGAATCTGAGTATTGTGCTCTTGCCATAACTGCTGCTCAACATCTTTTGGTTATGCATCTTTTGCATGACCTCAAGGTCCCTATTTCACAGCATCCCTTGCTTTTAATTGACAACAAAAGTGCTATTTTTTTTAGCTCTAATCCCGTTTCTCACAAGCAGGACAAACATGTTGAACTAGATTATCATTTCCTTCGAGAACTTGTTATCGCTCGCAAACTTCGCACAAAATATGTACCTTCCCATCTTTGTTATTGTTAGCAAACTTCGCACACAATAACTTCTATCTCCATGTTGCTGATATCTTCACAAAAAGTGTTTCTCGACCTCTCTTTGATTTTTTAAGATCCAAGCTTCACGTTCATTCAAATCCGACGCTCAGCTAGCGAGGGGTGTTAAGGATATTTGACAGTTTATTAAGATATTTGCCTTATCGGCTTACCATATTTGCCTTTTTATTAAAAGCAAATATATTCTATTTATTTATTATTCCTTCCTTTTATTGTTATTTCCATATTATTTGTAATTTACCATAATTCTTTATTTTCTAAATCATTAGCAATAGAGAACATTCACCACCATTTTATGTTCGGTGGTTTTAGCAAATATTCTCAGGTTAGAGCATCGTGCTGATAATGTGACGGTCGAAGGTTCGACACCTGCATTGGTCATGTATGTTTGATGGATGTTATCGCCCCATTGAGCATGTATGTTTACTTTGTATGAATTATGTATGATAATGCTAGATGACGGTTGTATGCACACTCAGTTATTTTCTATGACCCAATAATATGATAACCTAGGGATTTACGGTTAGAAGTGACAAGTCACTGAGTCTAGACCTAACTTTTCCCTAGGAGCCTATCAGATCACCACGACAAACAAAGTACCTTAAGAGTTTTCTTAGGCTACAATTTGTGTGAACGGTATCTATAGCTTCGTGGGAGGACCAAGGGTTCCTAATTAGTTCTCACTGTTCCTAGCCGTTTCGCAGGGAAAATGTGTCCCCATATCTTACAGACCACTAGCTCGGAAAGGAGGGGTCACGCCCCTCAATAAGGTGGTCTATCATGGGCCTAGGAGGTACTCAGCACACCCCCTGGTATGATACCATATAGTCTCAGAATGTCATGCAAATGCAGCGCCTCATAGAAAGACACTAGTCATTAAAGCTCGGCATAAGGAACTTTTAGGGTTTAAATGAAAGGATGGAGAACCAAAGAAGCCCCAAAGGCCTAATACCAGAACCAGACGTCCTATAGCCAAAGAGAAGTCCGTGGGAAGCTGTTAAGCTTAGGATGCATTGAGAGCCTACAAGTAGGTGGCTTACTGAGTATAATCTAGTTTTCCTATTTTTTTCAAGTGTTCGCAGGCTGTCAGTCAAGGTTGAGAATCGTTTGAGAGCTGTGCGGTCACAGAGTGGATCTTTCAAGAGCCTCAGTTCCTTTTCAGTAATTTTGGAGTCTTTTGTATTTCCTTGTTTAATTTGTATCCCTTTTGTAATATTTTGAAAAAAATCTCTTTATTATGTTTTATTTAAATAATATTATTAACTTGTACTTTTCTTTTCTTTTATTTTATTTTTGTCTGTTTTCGCTTTTGCCTTTTGGGTCACGGTACGAGTTTTCAAAACCTCGAAAATTGGGTCGTGACATATTTGATCTAAGATTTTAAATGGTTCGATAAAGCATGGGCTCAGCTTTCCTAAACATCCGAAACTTAGGACGCCCTTCACAGGAGTCACCTTCAAGAATACCATGTCCCCTAAACTCAAATTCCTCATGTCAGTGTAACTCTCTTATCTATTCTGAGCCATGCACAATATATTGTTCTAATCTTTTTCATGGCCTCATTGGTAGCTTGAACTATCTCTTGTCCTGACAACTCCCATTCACCTACCTCGTCTCAACACACTTAGGTTCTTGTGGTCAATGTAGATATGGTAATTCTCCCCATACAAGTAGCCACAAGATTTTAAGTATGCACACTCAGTCATAGCTAACTCCAAGTCATGGGAGGGGTAATTCTGCTCGTAGTCCTTCATATGAAGGGAAGCACAAGCGATCACCTTCTTGTTTGCATTGTTAGGATCGATACCAGTTGTTAGGATCGCACAACAACGCACACGCTCGATCTAGATGAACACAAAGAGAAGGATAGAGAGAAGTTGCAAGGAGAACTCTGGCTAAAAGGATTTTTTATTGATGACTTCAGGCATGTACAACAAGAGAGTACAGAGAATAGAAAAGTACATTTAAGAGCTTTACTGGACGGGATATATATATGGTTCAGTCTACTAAATATAGCTTTACCAGATTTAACCATCTACTATATATAGCTATGTACCATATATAGCTTTACCGGATATAGCCATTGACCAAGCTATAAATACAGGGAGCAGACTCCATAACTCAACAATTCTCCCACTTGGAGACTGATCCTACACCATACCAATTAGGGCTTTGCATAGCTTTAATTTTCCAACATCAACACATTTTGTCAACATGTCTGCTGGATTCTTTGCACCCTCTATCTTCTCCAAACACATATCGCCTTCTTCCACTAACCTGCGAGTGAAATGGTACCGTCTTCTAATGTGTTTTGTTCTTGAATGATAGACTGGGTTTTTCACCAACTGTATGGCACTCTGACTATCTGTATAAAGGATCTTCTTGCACTGCTTCCGGCCTAATTCTTCTAGATAGTCTGTCATCCATATCATCTCCTTTCCAGCTTCAGCTATGGCCACGTACTCAGCTTCAGTAGATGAAAGAGCAACGCATTTCTGAAGCTTAGACATCCAACTCACTGCTGTTCCATCTATAGTGTAGATATACCCAGATGTGCTCTTGCTGGAGTCTACATCTCCACTCAGATCAGCATCCACAAAACCTTGCAGAACTACTTTGCCATTGCCATAACAAAGTGTAGTATTGGATGTACCTCTCAGATATCTTAGAAGCCACTTCACAGCTTCCCAATGTTCCTTCCCTGGATTTGCCATGTACTTGCTAACAACTCCCACTGCATGTGTTATGTCAGGTCTAGTGCAGACCATAGCATACATCAAACTCCCAACTGCAGAAGCGTACGGAACTGATGCCATGTGCTCACGTTCCTCAACTGTCTTGGGAGATTGCCCCTTTGACAATTTAATATGATTTGCCAAGGGGGTAGTCCTGGGTTTAGCGTTATTCATCTTGAATTTGGACAACACCTTCTCAATGTACTGCTCTTGGGATAGATTTAATGTGCCAGCAGATCTATCTCGAGAAATCCTCATCCCAAGGATCTGCTTCGCTGCACCTAAATCTTTCATCTCAAATACTGAAGACAAGCTTGCCTTCAGGTGGTTTATCTCCCTCATACTTGATCCAGCAATTAGTATATCATCCACATACAGGAGTAGAAACACATAAGAATCAGTGTATTTCTTGAGGTAGCAACACTGATCCTTTTCACTTCTGTGGAAACCACTCTTGCTCATGAAGGAGTCAAACTTCTTGTACCATTGTCTCGGTGCTTGTTTCAGTCCATACAAGCTCTTATTGAGCTTACACACCATGTGCTCCTTGCTTGGAGCTGCAAATCCTTCGGGTTGTTGCATATAGATCTCCTCGTCTAGATCTCCATGTAAAAATGCCGTTTTTACATCCATTTGCTCAAGGTGCAAATTCTCCGATGCAACAATACTCAGTAGAATTCGGATAGTAGTTAATTTCACAACTGGAGAAAAGATCTCAGCATAATCAATGCCTTTTCTTTGTGAATATCCTTTAACTACTAACCGAGCCTTAAACCTCCTTCTGCCATCTGGTTCAACCTTGATTTTGAACACCCATTTGTTCAACAGAGCTCTCTTTCCTGTAGGCAACTCAGTCAGCACCCACGTATTATTCCTTTCAAGTGAGCTCATCTCATCATCCATGGCTTGCTCCCACTTAGTTGAATCTTCCACTTGTAGGGCCTCATCAAAGGACTCTGGTTCTCCTTCGTCAGTCAGCAACAGATAGTGTAATGAGGTTGAATATCTGTCTGGTGCTCTGGTAGTTCTGGATGATCTTCTCAACACCTGTTCAGGTGCAACTTGCTCCACGTCTGGTTCTTCAGCAATAGGATCAGCCACGTCTGGTTCTTCAGCAATAGGATCAGGAGTTTCTTGAGCTTCTGTTGTACCATCACTGTGTGAATTTTCTTGCCACTCAAATTCAACTCCCACTTGCTTCGTAGTCTCAGAGTTTATCTTCTCTCTGTCCTTGTACATGACATTTTCATCAAAGGTCACATCACAGTGTCTTAGGATCTTCATATTTTTCTCATCCCAAAACCTATACCCGAACATGTCAGAGCCATAGCCTATGAAGTAGCATTTCACAGCCTTAGCATCAAGCTTATCTCTCTTCTCTGGATCAACATGAACATATGCAGTACAGCCAAAGGTTCTCAAGTGAGAGTACTTGAGTTCTTTTCCTGTCCATACTTCTTCGGGCAATTTGAACTTCAAGGGTACTGACGGCCCTCTATTAATCAAATATGCTGCTGTGTTCACAGCATCAGCCCAGAATGCCTTTGGCAATCCAGAATGAATCCTCATGCTTCTTGCTCGCTCATTCAAGGTTCTGTTCATCCTTTCTGCAATACCATTTTGTCTTGCCTTACCGGGAATTGTTCTTATTAATCTAATTCCCTCAGCTGCACAAAATGTTATAAACTCTGATTTGTTGTACTCTCCTCCATTGTCAGACCTCAGGCATTTGATCTTCAAGCCGGTCTGATTTTCAACTTCAGCTTTCCACTTCTTGAAGGTGGTAAACACATCTGACTTATGTTTCAGAAAGTAAACCCATACCTTCCTGCTGAAGTCATCGATGAAGGTGACGTAGTACCTTGATCCACCAAGTGATGAAACTGGAGATGGTCCCCAGACGTCTGTATGGACCATTTCCAACCGCACTTTCTTCGGTTCTCTGGCAGCCTTTGTGAAACTAACTCGTTTCTGTTTGCCCATAACGCAGCTCTCACAAAGACCCATATCAACAGATTTTAAGCCTTCTAAAGCTCCTTTCGCAGTGAGCATCTTCATTCCTTTGACGCTCATATGTCCAAGTCTATTGTGCCATAGACTTGAATTGGAAGCACTCTCAGCAGCAGCAGTCATGTTTATACACTCTGCAGTAGTGTATAAGGTTCCAGATTTTGTGCCACGCGCAACAACCATGGCGCCCTTCACAATCTTCCAGGAACTCTTTCCAAACTCTGCTGCATAGCCTGTGCTATCCAACTGACCAATAGAGATCAGGTTCTTCTTGAGACCAGGAATGTATCTGACATCTTGTAATGTCCATTGATTTCCTGCTGGAGTTTGTATGGAGACATCTCCCTTTCCTTCAATCTCCAAGGTTTTATTGTCGGCAAGATACACCTTCCCGAAATTTCCTGATTTGAAATTTCGAAACAATTCCTTACTTGGAGACGAATGGAACGATGCACCTGAATCCAAAATCCAGGATTCAGCTGGGCTATCCACACTAAGGATTAAAACGTCCTCAGCATCTTCTGTTGTGTATATAGAATCATCATCATCTTCAGATTTATGATTCTGCTTCTTCTTTAGCTTTGTACAATCTGTCCGAAAGTGTCCTTTTCCCCCACAGCTCCAACACGTTACGTTGGGTTTGTTTGGAGATTTTCCCCGGTTCTTTGATTTTGAACGCCCATGTTTGTTTGAGCTCTTTGATTTGCTTCTTCCCCTTCGATCAACACTGAGAGCATTGCCTGATGAATCTCCAGTTTCCCGTTTGCGAATACTTTCGCTGAGAACTACATCTCGAATTTCATCAAACTTCAGTTTATCAGATCCTCGGGAACTGCTGATTGCGGCAACAACAGTATCCCATGACTCGGGTAAGGATGACATCAAAATCAACGCTTTAATTTCATCTTCGAAATTAATTTCCACCGAACCCAGTTGACTTATGATCATATTGAATTCATTTATATGATCCGCAACACGTCCACCTTCAGACATCTGTAGATTGAACAATCTACGCATCAAATACACCTTGTTCATAGCCGACGGTTTTTCATACATATTTGACAGCGCCTTCATCAGATCTGACGTTGTCTTCTCCTTGATGATGTTAAACGCCACGTTTCTGGATAGCGTCAACCGGATCATCCCTAAGGCTTGTCGATCCTTGAGCTTCCACTGTTCCGTGGTCATGGTATCCGGCTTCACCCCCAACAGAGGTTCGTGAAGATCTTTCTGGTACAGATAATCTTCAATCTGCATCTTCCAGAAACCGAAATCGGATCCATCGAACTTCTCAATTCCAATCTTTGAACTTTCCATCTTCACAGATCGTGGTGAATTTTGCCTTGCTCTGATACCAGTTGTTAGGATCGATACCAGTTGTTAGGATCGCACAACAACGCACACGCTCGATCTAGATGAACACAAAGAGAAGGATAGAGAGAAGTTGCAAGGAGAACTCTGGCTAAAAGGATTTTTTATTGATGACTTCAGGCATGTACAACAAGAGAGTACAGAGAATAGAAAAGTACATTTAAGAGCTTTACTGGACGGGATATATATATGGTTCAGTCTACTAAATATAGCTTTACCAGATATAGCCATTGACCAAGCTATAAATACAGGGAGCAGACTCCATAACTCAACATGCATCACTACACATCCTAGTCCTTTCTTAGTGCTGTCACTATAAATCACACAAGCGATCACCTTCTTGTTTGACCTCTATTTCAGATCTTGGAAGCTAGCCTTACATGCTTCATTTCATATAAACGAAACACCCTTCCTAGTCAAGTGCGTGAGCGATGAGGCTATCTTGGAAAAATCTCGTACGATTCTCTGATGTACCCTACCAGTCCCAAGAATTGTGTACCTTAGTAATTGCAGTCTAGCGAACCCACTTGGTGACAACTTCCACCTTTGTTGGGTCTATTGAAACCCCATCCTTCGACACCATGTGCCCGAAGAATGAGCGTACCATAGTCAAAATTCTCACTTGGAGAACTTGGTATACTACTTATTTTCCCACAAGATCACCAGGACTTTCCAGAGATCTAACTTGTGTTCTTAATCCATTTTCAAATAGACTAGGATGTTGTCTACGAACACGATGACAAATGTGTTGAATCACTCCTTGAATATTAGATTCATTGACTCCATGTATATGCTGAGGCATTAGTGAGTCCAAATGACATAACCAAAAACTCATAGTGGTCATACCTCATTCTAAATGCTGTCTTGGACATATCTTCTTCTCTATCTTAATCTGGTGGTAGCCTGATCAACGATCTATTTTGAAAAACATTGTCACCTCCTTGAATTGGTCAAACATATCTTCTATACGGGGAAGAGGGTACTTATTCTTCACCGATCTCTTGTTTAATTCCACGAAATCGATGCACAAACACATTGATCCATCGTTCTTCTTGACTATAACATCCTAAACCTACCGCTAGTAGATATTGTCTACTTTAACCTGTTACGTATCATCGTCAATCTTACTGTTTTAAAACATGTGAGTTAGGGGGAACGTTTCCACACCCTTACAAAGAATTCTTTGTTCTTCTCTCCAACTTTTGTGGGATCGCATATTGACAAACAACACTGGAGCACTCAAAGAGGATACCTCAGGATAGATGAAACCCTTGTCCAACAAGAATTGCAGTTGCTCCTTCAAAACCTTACTATGAAGAGAGTAGGTTTGACCCTCACGACGAGACAAGCAAAACAATGACCCTCAAGGGCGCCATCTGCCACAAGAGGCCCAATATAGAAGAATTGCATGATGCAACTGAGGAGGATGGTGTATCATCCAACACACCATATAACGTGTGAATTGAAGAGGAGACGAGTCATAAGTAAGATATAAACAACGAGTAGATATGAGCGTTACAAATAGGCTTATTGAAAGGTTGGGTAAGGAACCGAGCCTTAACCTTAAAAGTCAGATTCCGAAGGGAATTTGGCCTAGTGTAGAGGTAAGGTAGTTATGTCATAGAAGATTGAATATGCACGTGCATGCATCATGTGTGGCCGTACAAACTTAAATTTTGCACAAGTGATGAACGGTGAGCGAAGATAAACTTCACCTAAGATCTGATGAAGCCATAAAGTGGGTGAAAAACGAATATGGGGCTTAGGTTCCCCTTAAGACTAGTCATGAGCGTGTCAAGATTACAATGTCACATGGTTGAAAAAGTACAACCATGACACCAAGGGGGGATTTGAAAACAGGTCTGGTACCCAGTTCGAGCTCTATGCAGAAATTTACAACTCGGGAAGGGGGTGCTTCTAGTATATCCTTTGACAAAACATCAGAAAATTGTTCACCACCGGTATTGCAGACAAGAGCTTCTCTTCCTTTTTATTTATTTTTTATTTTTTTATTTTTATCTACATTCTAACCAATATTATCTAGACTCGTTGCGGGGTTAATCTCTTTGCTTTCATCATCCAAACTATCTAAGTGATTACTACTTGTCCAGCTTTCACTCTATTCGTAGCAACTAAGTTTACACCTATTTGGGTACTAACAAATAACACATACAATAAGAGTTTTAACTTAAACCTTGCTTGACTAACAAACAATATAGATATAAATGAATCTGTAGACCCTTAATCAAATAAAGTTAGGGTAAAGTTAGGGTAAAAAGAACAAATATGATTAGTCGCCCCTGAATCTAGTATCCAAGTTGAGTTGTCATACTCTACTAAACATATTTCTACAACAAGTAAATCANGGTAAAGTTAGGGTAAAAAGAACAAATATGATTAGTCGCCCCTGAATCTAGTATCCAAGTTGAGTTGTCATACTCTACTAAACATATTTCTACAACGAGTAAATCATATTTACCTTGTTGTGTCTTTTCGGCTTTCTTCTCTGCAAGGTATTTTGGGCAGTTTCTCTTCCAGTGCCCGTTTTCGTTGCAATGGAAACATTTTCCTTTATCTACTTTTTGAACCTTGTTCTTGCGGTTAGTAGGAATCTTATTTTTCCCTTTTCCCTTCTTCTTCATCAAAACACTTTTAGAAGTTGAAGGTCCAGACTTATTTTTGGAGGACGATCCTCGTAGTAATTTCTTGGAGATAGCAACATTTGCTTCTCCTGTTTGTCCCTTGTTTGTTAAGAGGGACTGATAAGTCTGTAGCTCATTGAGAAGAGCAGTCAAGTTATATTCTATTTTGTTCATAACCACATTGGTGCGGAACTGGAAGAAGCTCTTCGGAAGAGACATCATGATAAAACTGACTTGACTCTTCTCATCAATGACAGCTTCATTTTCTTCTGCCACATTGAAATGGACCATCATGTCCAGGACATGTTCTCTAACTGAGGTCCCTTCTTTCATACGGCAGTTGTAAATGTATTTTATGGCTTCATGTCTAAGGGAGAAGGACGGTTGTCCAAACATCCCTTTTAGAGATTCCATAATCTCTTTAGCAGTACCCATAACATCGTGTTTCTTAGCCAAGACATCAGATATGCTGGCTAGAATGTACACTCGGGCTTTGTCATTTGCCTTTATCCATCTGTCATATGCATCCCGAGCTGTTCGGTTTGCATTTGAGTTTGGGTTTGGAGGACACTCCTCAGTTAAAACAAACTTTAAATCATCAATGACCAGTATTGTGTTTAGGTTTGATTTCCAAGTTGTGTAGTTGTCGCCGTTTAATTTCTCAGAAGCGAGTAATTGTACTATTGAGTTTGTCATGCTGTGATATAAAGAAAATTCTATTAGTGATTTTGACTTAATCCTGTTTAATCCAATCAGTTTTAGCAAATGTAATAATGTACCCAAATCATTATTAATTTGCAACGATACTTTAGTGAGTTAGAGCAACTGCTACCGAGGGGCAGTCAATCACTCATTCACTAAACCAAGACATTCTTGACTTAAACACTAATCCCAGAATAACTCTTGTTCCTATAGTGTTTTAGTTATCGCTATTTTGGTCAAGAATATACTAACTCTTAGTAATTCTTCGCAAGTGTGACCCACCAATTTCAGACCTCAGAAATCGGCCCCAACAACGCTATCGAATGAAAAGGCCAAAGTTGGGAATGGACCTAAGAAATCCTATCCATTTCTGGAGTTTGCGTTGTTCCGACTCCCATGTTACGACCCTCCGAATGGGTAGTTGCTCTAGGGCAACATGCAGGCGGAACATGGGAATCTCACGGTGCAACCTAGTGGTGGAGACCATAGGACGTGTTGACTTCCTTCTCCCACTTACTATAAATACTTTCTCAATTCCCCTTGTTATTGACTCATGCAAATACCTTCCGAATGGAGGACGCTCCCAGGGCGACACGAGGCCGAGCATGAATCTCACTGTGTGAATTTTACAGAGAGCGTGAAGAGAAAACGATGTATCTTATACACCATTTTCCTCCCACTAAGTATTTTATATGGTTGGGTATACTCATTACTTAAGTATATTCCGGCTAATTAAATATAACTTAAGTCTAGGTGATTTTTCTAAATCTTAAATCACTTAAGCATGCTCATAAAACTCGGCTAACTAAGCTCAAGTACTGGTCCGATCTCCAGGTAGTAGGTGTTCCGTAAACCGTCAACTTAAGTACCTTCAGCCTTAGACAAGATCGTGCCAGGTGAGCTTTCTCGTAACCGCAATTTTATAAGACATCGACCCCTTTTAACTGTTAAAATTGATCGTGCTCGGTTCTTAACCCTTAGTGAGCATGCTGTTATCTTTATTATAGATTTTAACGTCTACCTCATTTTATGACGTTGAAAATAACCTATAACATGCTTTATATAACAATTTATATAATCATCCATTCCATGCAATAATATAACAATTTATATCTATCACTCATGGAACCCTAAGACATGCATACTATACATTATAACACTTATAACATACTTGGAATGCATGAAACATGCTTAGCCTATGGTGGGATTTTAAATCTATATGACATACTTTATGCATATACATTTACTATTTAATTAAAACATACATTCATAATGCATAATTAATTAAACACACTAAAGTGGGTTGGTTTTGGCATTTTAAAGCAAGCAATTAACTAAATTATTACATTAATAACTAAAAATAACTTGAGCCGCTCCCGACGATCACGAACTGGACCAACCAACCCTTAAAAACGTTCAATCGGTCCCCAACGACAGAAAAATCACCCGAACCGCCTCTTCCATCCTCTTCGGTTCAGCTTGCTTATCTCTTCCATTTTCGATCAATTACAACCTAAAGTGGACTCTAATGACTTTATAAAAATTACAGACCTTTCTTCATTTATTAAAGCCCATACACCTTAGGCTTATTACAATAATTGTATCAAATGGAAGCCAAAAAAAAATGCCAAAACCAAAACCATCCACTTTAGCAACCACAAATTTCATGCATGAAATGGTACCCACCATGATCAAATTAATGTAAATAAAGTGCCTAAAACTTGCTCTGATACCAATTGATGGTGTTAATATAACACATGCGGAAGCAATTTGGATCTTAGGCACTTTTAGAACATCAATTATTGTAAATGACTAGCATGTTCATAAGTATTAAAACTTAATGAGTTTAAATACTAACCTTTTGTAGTTCAAACTCCTTTTGCCTCACGAACCGATTTCGAACCACCACTAGTGTCTTCTCCACTATTCTCCGGCCTTAGAACGGGATTGTGGAATCCGGTGAGTGACTAAACTTGGGAGGGATTTTGTATACGTGAAAGAGAGTGCTTGTGAGAGGTTTTTTTTTATCAAGATGAAGAAGAATCCCTTCCAAGTATCATGATCACTCTATTTAAAGAGTCAAGTTTGCATGTTCATGCAAACTTGAGATCACCAAATCTTGACACTTAAAATTCCACTCAAATGTTTGAGATTATGTGGCAAGCATGCATGTTTGAGTTAACCAAATTTTGACACTCAAAATTCCACTCAAACTTGTGGGGTTTATTTGGCAAACATGCAAGTTTGGTTAAACCAAATTTTGACACCTCAAAATTCCACTAACATGATTTTTCCATTAGATGAAAGTCAACATTTTGACTTTCTTCATTTTAATTAGATGAAAGTCAACATTTTGACTTTCTTCATTTTAATTCAACAATTAATTTGAATAATGAATTTCAAATTAAAGTAACATTAAATAATTAATTAAACTATTTAATTAATATTTAATATTAATTCAAATGCCAATCCCAGTCAATTCCGACACATAATTGATTAAGATATTTAAATCTTATTTAAATATCTCAGATTCTCTCTTTTCGTTTATTTCGTAAATAAAATAAAATTGCGGTTAAATATATCGTATATATGTAACGCATATTCCCTAATTTGAATTCGAACACTTCGAACTCACTCGTCACACTGTTCTATGGTTTAGTCCGATATGAGCTAGCAGAGGGACCTAATGGACCTATAGATCATGGGCTCCAACGATTCAAGATTAACCGATTAAACTCATTAACCTGGTTAACCAACATTCGTTAACTACTAGGACACTCCACTATAGCCTAGTAGTTGCACTCCCCTCACTATAGATATATTTCTGTCCATCTGATATAACCATGATTAGTAAGTCGATCCTTCACAGGTTGTTCGTAACTAGAGCTGGGTCAATTTACCGTTTTACCCCTGAAGTTACTTCTTGTTCCTTATGTCTCACTGATCCTCTAATAAACAATTGGTTTGTGGTCCAACCAGTAAACCGAATCCCTCTCAGGCCAATGAGAGGGTGGGGCCCCTTGTTCAAGACCTGGAGTCAGTGCTTAAGGGAACTACCTTTCTTCTATCCCTAAAAGTGGGTAGGAGTGAATTCCGTCTTGCACCCCACGTCCCCAGCCATTCACCCAGTCTTACCCCTGAAATGGGAGGCCTGTTGAGTCGGCGAACTAGAGCCACTCTCACCCATGCAAATCTAAGGATAATTCCGAATAAACAGGAGTTCATGGTTAGCTCAGGATTAAAACCGAGTTACCTAGGTTATCGAATGAAAAGAAAATCAGTCTCAACAGTAAACGACTTTATAAAGTGAGAGTGGTTTTCTTCATGGTCCGATCTTATGCAATACTCATTGCATAGGACGCCCCCACTCACATGTCTCCACATGCACAATTTAGTGATCGCATTGTTTATATCATATACAAAAGTGGGCCGCATCCATAGTGTCCCCAGAATAAGGTACTCAGCCTTATCCTTATACTATAGATCATTTTGACTATATACTTGAACTTGATCCACTCTTATGTCTCTACATATAGTTCAAGTAGTCATACTATAGCCAGAGTGTTCTTAGTTTATTGGATTTAGATTAATGATCGTAAAGTTCACTTTATTCAATAACAATTTTTTCTGAATAAACAACAATAATAACTTTATTGAAAATAGAATATATCTTTGTTTACAAACTATGAGTTTTAGGACATAAAACCCAACAAACTCCCACTTGGACTAAAACTCTAGTGGGGTTTTATAACGTTGAGTAGAGAGAAATACAATAAACTAGGGCATCACATACTCATGCCTTTTCTCCCACTTGCCCTAGATTACATAACTCGTAGTCCTAGACTCACTAGGTGCCCTTCAAACACTTTAGCCGTGAGGGGCTTTGTAAATGGATCAGCAATGTTGTGTTCTGAAGCTATCTGTGTGACGATCACATCTCCTCGTTGCACAATCTCCCTTATGAGATGATATTTGCGCTCAATATGTTTTCCTCGCTTATGGCTTCTTGGTTCTTTTGAATTTGCAACTGCTCCACTGTTATCACAATAAAGAGTGACGGGAAGATGCATATTTGGAACGACTTCCAAATCAGTTAAGAACTTCCTAAGCCATACAGATTCTTTCGCTGCTTCACAAGCAGCAACATACTCAGCCTCCATGGTGGAATCAGCAATGCAACCTTGCTTTATGCTTCTCCATATTACTGCTCCTCCGTTCAGAGTGAAGACAGATCCTGATGTCGATTTCCTTGTATCTACATCGGTCTGAAAATCTGAGTCAGTGTACCCTGTAAGGATCAGATCCTTAGCACCGTACATTAGCATATAGTCCCTCGTTCTCCTAAGATACTTGAGGATATTCTTAACGGCAGTCCAATGAGTACGTCCCGGATTGGACTGATATCTGCTGACAATTCCCACAGCATAGCATATGTCGGGTCGGGTACATAGCATAGCATACATCAGACTACCGACCGCTGATGCATAGGGAATGTGTTTCATATCCTCAACTTCTTGAGGTGTCTTAGGACTTTGTTCCTTCGACAAATGAACTCCATGCCTGAAAGGTAATAATCCTTTCTTGGAGTCCTGCATCTTATATCGAATCAACATTTTGTCGATGTACGATGCTTGAGACAAAGCTAGTGTTTTGTTCTTGCGATTTCGAACAATTTGGATTCCAAGAACAAACTGAGCCTCTCCCAAATCTTTCATTTGGAATTGTGTCGCCAGCCAATGCTTAATGTCAGTCAGAATTCCCACATCATTTCCAATTAGTAGGATATCGTCAACGTACAACACCAGGAAAGCTACTGTAGAGTTGACTATCCTTTTATAAACACAAGGTTCGTCAACATTCTGTTTAAAGCCATAAGATTTGATCGCAGTATCAAACTTTATGTTCCAGGATCGAGATGCTTGCTTCAACCCATAAATGGATCTTTTAAGCTTGCAAACCCTTTGCTCGTGATCCTGTTCAATGAACCCCTCTGGTTGAGCCATATAGATACTCTCTTCAAGATCGCCGTTTAGAAAAGCTGTCTTAACATCCATTTGCCAAATTTCATAATCATAAAATGTGGCAATAGACAAGAGTATTCTAATTGATTTAAGCATAGCAACAGGTGAGAAGGTTTCTTCATAGTCCACCCCCTCTCTTTGGGTATAACCCTTTGCTACTAGTCTTGCTTTAAAGGTCTGTACCTTACCGGTTTGGTCTCGTTTTCTCTTATAGATCCATTTGCAACCAATAGGTTTTACCCCATCTGGTTGATCTACAAGTTCCCAGACTGAATTGAAGTACATTGACTCCATTTCAAGATTCATGGCTTTAATCCACTGATCTCTATCAACATCATTCATTGCCTGTTTATAGGACAATGGATCCTCAACGCCATCATCAGGTATGATGACTTGAGTTTCTATCAAACCCAAGTAACGATCGGGTTGAGTTATAACCCTCCCACTACGTCGAGGCATTCTCAACTTTTGAGAAGGATGTGATTGACCAGAAGTGTCAGCTCCATCAACAACTCTGGTTGAACGACCAGCTTGATCAACAACTCTTGTTGTTTTATCAGTAACTTCTTTAGAAATCTCACTTAATACTAGTTTGCTACGAGGTTGATGATTTCTTACGTGATCTTCCTCTAAGAATGTAGCGTTCGTTGATACAAACACTCTATTTTCTTGAGGATCATAAAACAAACCACCTTTCGTCTCTTTGGGGTATCCTACGAATAGACATAATTTTGAACGACGTTCTAATTTCTTGGGATTTTGCAACAACACATGTGCTGGACATCCCCAAATTCTGAAGTGACGTAAACTACCTTTACGCCCTTTCCATAACTCATAAGGTGTTTCTGAAACACTCTTAGTAGGAACCATGTTCAAAATGTATGTAGCAGTCTCCACTGCATATCCCCAAAACGGATCGGGTAATTGAGCGAAACTCATCATGGACCGAACCATGTCCAATAGAGTTCTATTTCTCCTTTCTGATACACCATTTTGTTGAGGCACACCAGGGGCTGAGAGTTGAGACCTTATTCCATGTTCTATCATATAGTCCTGAAATCTTAAATCCATGTACTCTCCTCCTCGATCTGATCGAAGTGTTTTAATAGTTTTACCTAATAGATTCTCAACCTCAGTCTTATACTCTCTGAATTTTTCAAGAGCTTCCGACTTGTGATGCATTAGGTAAAGATAGCCATACCTTGAATAATCATCAATAAAACTGATGAAATATTCATACCCTCCTCGTGCTTTGACATTCATTGGACCACAGAGATCTGTATGCACGAGTTCTAAGGTTTCTTTGGCTCTATAGCCTTTTTCGCAAAATGATCGTTTAGTCATTTTACCCTCAAGACAAGACTCACATGGAGGTAAAGAATTGTCTTCTAACTTATTTAGAAGTCCTCTTTTAACCAATCTCTCAATCCTATTGAGATTAATGTGGCCTAGTCTTAAGTGCCAAAGATAGGTATTAGGAGAAATCTTTTGTCGCTTATTTTGAGTTTCAGCTGTTTTAAACATCTCAATATTTAAAATAGCTTTTGTTTTGCTCGGTTTTAACATATATAAGTTGTTTTCTAGTTTTGCAGAACAAATATGAATACCTCTTTTGCAAATGAACACTTCATTGATTTCAAAAGATACTTTATACAACTGTTCTAATAAACAAGAGATGGATATTAGATTTCTTTTCATTCCAGGAACAAAAAGTACATTATCTAATATAATGAATCTATCTCCAAAAAACAACTTTAAATTTCCTACTGATCTTGCTGAGACAACCTCTCCTGTTCCAACCCTGAGTGTTATCTCGCCGTCCGCAAGCATTCTCCAGGAGCTAGTTTCCTGGTAAAAAGAACAAATATGATTAGTCGCCCCTGAATCTAGTATCCAAGTTGAGTTGTCATACTCTACTAAACACATTTCTACAACGAGTAAATCATATTTACCTTGTTGTGTCTTTTCGGCTTTCTTCTCTGCAAGGTATTTTGGGCAGTTTCTCTTCCAGTGCCCGTTTTCGTTGCAATGGAAACATTTTCCTTTATCTACCTTTTGAACCTTGTTCTTGCGGTTAGTAGGAATCTTATTTTTCCCTTTTCCCTTCTTCTTCATCAAAACACTTTTAGAAGTTGAAGGTCCAGACTTATTTTTGGAGGACGATCCTCGTAGTAATTTCTTGGAGATAGCAACATTTGCTTCTCCTGTTTGTCCCTTGTTTGTTAAGAGGGACTGATAAGTCTGTAGCTCATTGAGAAGAGCAGTCAAGTTATATTCTATTTTGTTCATAACCACATTGGTGCGGAACTGGAAGAAGCTCTTCGGAAGAGACATCATGATAAAACTGACTTGACTCTTCTCATCAATGACAGCTTCATTTTCTTCTGCCACATTGAAATGGACCATCATGTCCAGGACATGTTCTCTAACTGAGGTCCCTTCTTTCATACGGCAGTTGTAAATGTATTTTATGGCTTCATGTCTAAGGGAGAAGGACGGTTGTCCAAACATCCCTTTTAGAGATTCCATAATCTCTTTAGCAGTACCCATAACATCGTGTTTCTTAGCCAAAACATCAGATATGCTGGCTAGAATGTACACTCGGGCTTTGTCATTTGCCTTTATCCATCTGTCATATGCATCCCGAGCTGTTCGGTTTGCATTTGAGTTTGGGTTTGGAGGACACTCCTCAGTTAAAACAAACTTTAAATCATCAATGACCAGTATTGTGTTTAGGTTTGATTTCCAAGTTGTGTAGTTGTCGCCGTTTAATTTCTCAGAAGCGAGTAATTGTACTATTGAGTTTGTCATGCTGTGATATAAAGAAAATTCTATTAGTGATTTTGACTTAATCCTGTTTAATCCAATCAGTTTTAGCAAATGTAATAATGTACCCAAATCATTATTAATTTGCAACGATACTTTAGTGAGTTAGAGCAACTGCTACCGAGGGGCAGTCAATCACTCATTCACTAAACCAAGACATTCTTGACTTAAACACTATTCCCAGAATAACTCTTGTTCCTATAGTGTTCTTAGTTATCGCTGTTTTAGTCAAGAATATACCAACTCTTAGTATTTCTTCGTAATTGTGACCCGCCATTTTCAGACCTCATAGATTGGTCCCAACAATGCTATCGAATGAAAAAGCCAAAGTTGGGAACGGACCTAAGAAATCCTATCCCATTTCTGGAGTTTGCGTTGTTTCAACTCCCATGTTACGACCCTCCGAATGGGTAGTTGCTCTAGGGTAACATGCAGGTGGAACATGGGAACCTCACGGTGCAACCTAGGTGCATATTCTTACTCACTACTTGCTCCAGTGATCTTTCTCTTGTGGTCGTGACTTTACGGAACCTATACACATTGGTAATTTTGAGAAAAGACAAGAACCTAAAATTCTTCTTTTAAAATTGAAATCAGATAACTTAGGAGAACAAGTTCTTACCAATCGTTTGCGTTTCTTTGTCGACCGTCTCCACCACTGTGACTTCCCTCTTAGTTAGTAACATCCATGACGCTAAAGAGTTGCAGGGAAAGGAAAGANATTGGAGTTCCTTCTTCCTCAGCGTGTATGTGTTGTAGGGTGGGAATAGAGGGTAAGTTGAGTGGTTGAGGTAGTGAATGGTAACGAGCTTAAGAGGAGGGAGTGTGGGCGGTTTCCATCACAAGTTCTCCACTGTCTTGCTGGAAATCTCATGGTTTTCTGAGAGATTTTTTTTTTCACAGCCAACCGTTGTTACACTATTATATATATCTCAACATAAATATTACACGAAAAAAAAATAAAATAACACATATATGAAATCAAAGAAATACTATTCATATTGTTTAAAGAAATCCTATTAATGCTCTCGTGATATGCTTGTGAATCACTCATTATTGGACATTGAAGATCTCCTATTGAAAGTCAAAGTGTTGTTGATGTTATTCTTCCTAGTCAATTTCATCATCCTCTTTGACATCAAGTTTTGTTCAAATTCGTCTTAATACAATCACTTATTCGAAAATCTATGTGCCACAAGGAAGAAAGAAATTATCAAGAGATTGAAGATGGAAGTTCACTTACAAGATAAATTTTTTTGTTTTTTACCTTTGTGGAATATGAAAGCTGAATTGATACGGAACTGTTATTTTTTTTTCTTTTTCATATTATTAAAATTTCACTTGGTGGATAAATTTGTAAAATCACGTCTATCATTGTTGTCAAAATTTAGATTTGAGAAATCTCACCCAACCTTTATATAACAATAAAGAAAATTTTATTTGATGGATAAGATGGGAGGCAAAGTAGAAGAAGACTACACAACAATGTTGTATTTGCTGCATACTCTTCCATTCAAAAGATAGTTGGGATTGATTTAATTTGAATCCTAATCTGTGTCCTGGACATGGGACGTTATGACCATATCATAGGGGATGCAAAGGAATGTCAGAGCAATTATAGACTAAATATGGGTTCCAAAGCCTAATCCCAATATGGACATAGGTTTTACTAGGTTAAGGATGTTAGTATTGACCACATGACCTAGTAGTCTATCGATGGTGGATTTCTAGATAAGACTAGAGCTATGTTAACCCTACAGCTATGTCTTGTGTGTGAAAAAGGAAGTGGACAGCCTCATAGGATCTAGTCTCCTTAAAACCGCCTCGAGAAGGATGAAAGACCACATAAGTACAAAAGTCAAGGATTAGGCAATAGACTAATTAAAGCCTCAAAACATAGACCCTTATAATACAACCCAAGGTGATCAACCATGAGAGTGGTGTCGAGGAGATGACATAGAGACAAACTTAGGTTCAAGAGTCTCCTCGAATTTTGTATAAACACTTTTGTCCTAATCTTGTCTTGTGTGCTTCGTTCCCTCTTTTGTATTTAAACTCAAACTCTATTTTGTATAGTCTAAATATATATTATATACATTTGTCCCAATGCAGGACAATTTCAACCTTTTGTTTTGTTTTCAAGGAAATAAAATCCCTCAAGTGATTGGAGGAATAGAGTTTCAGAGAGAATTCCACGTTAGAGAAAGTGTGGGAAACATTTTAAATCAGTCAAACCGTTATATTTATAAATATATTAAGTGAATTTCATCAAATAATATATTTGAATATCTAATATATTAAGATATGATATATTATTTAAATTATATTTAAATGTTATAAGATATCTCATATATCTTTAACTATCTATCTTTCTCACCTGTCAATACCCATCATGACTTTTGCGATTCCCTTTATCTCTCGTGACGTGTCTTTCCTTCTATTCCATAATTAACACGATGAAGATTCCTCCTATGAACGATTATAATTACTTCCTCGTTGAGGCTGACTCGGAGAGGAAGAGATTGGAGTCGTCTGTTGAGATCTGCGATGAGTAAGTTTTCCTTCTCTTTGTCTTTATCTATCTATATCTTTTACTCCCAAGGTGGTGTGTATTATCGGCAAATATTGGAGTTAAAATAGTTGTGTGAATAAGGGGTATTGGATTCTTTTTTCTCTCGTGTGTTAAAAAATAATATATTTTTTAGAGGTCGATGTAATACAGTAGTGAGTATTCCCGCTTGTCACTCGAGAGACTTGAGTTTGAACCCCAACGATAATAAGTTTAATTTTCTTTTGACAATATTAATCGGATTCCAAATTAGATTACTTTTTGTAATGACGATTGATAAAATCTTGTGTGTTAACAAATATTATATTTTTTTAAAGTCGTCGTTGTAGAGTGGTGAATATTCTCGCGAGTTTGATCCCCTGTAGCGACGATTTTTAATTTTTTTTTGGATAGTTTTAATTGAATTCGAAATTCGGTAGTGGTGAACCGGATGATTTGGGTTTCTTCCCTGACAACAAAATTTGGAATTGGATTCTTTTTACNCCGGATGATTTGGGTTTCTTCCCTGACAATGAAATTTGGAATTGGATTCTTTTTACTCTCGTGTGTTAACAAATAATATATTTTTCAGAGGTCGATGTAATACAGTAGTTAGTATTCTCGCTTGTCACTCGAGAGTCCTGAGTTTGAACCCCAACAATAATAAGTTTAATTTGCTTTTGACAATTTTCACCGGATTTGAAATTGGATTACTTGTTTCGAATCATCGATTGATAAAATCTAGAGCGTTAACAATGGATCACTTTTTCTAAAGACGATTGGTAAAATCTGGAGCGTTAACAAATAATTTATTTTTTATGAGTCGTTGTAGTATGGTGGTGAGTATTCCTGCTTGTCCCGTAGGTGACCCGGGTTTGATCCCCAGCAACGGCGATTTTATTTTTTTGGTAGTTTTAATGAAACTCGAAATTGGGCGGCGGTGAACCTGTTATGTCGGTAGTTTGGGTTCGATCCCCAACAACGGTAGTTTGACAAAAGTCGGAACTGGATTGCTTTTCCTAAAAAATGATTTATGAAATCTTGTGTGCTAACAAATAATATGTTTTCAGAGGTCGTTGCACTGGTACAGTGGTGGGTATTTCCACTTGTCACTCGAGTTATTATGTTCCAGAGGTCGTTGTAGTACATGGGTGAACATTCTTGCTTGTTACTCGAGTGGCCTGAGTTTGATCCCCAATAATAACAAGTTTAATTTTGTTTTGACAATTTTAATCGAATGTCGGAACTGGATTAATTTTCCTAAAAAATGGTTTATGAAATCTTGTGTGTTTACAAATAATATATTTTCAGAGGTCGTTGTAGTGGTACAATGGTGAGTATTTCCGCTTGTCACTCGAGTTATTATGTTCCAGAGGTCGTTGTAGTACAAGGGTGAGCATTCTTGCTTGTCACTCGAGTGGCCTGAGTTTGATCCCCAATATAACAAGTTTAATTTTGTTTTGACAATTTTAATCGGATTCAAAATTGGATTACTTTTTTTTACCGTGATTGTTTTGATAAGTTTACTAAGTTCCTTTCATTTGACTATATCTCGACCATCACAATACAAACCTTACTAAATAAAGAATATATTATGACTCTATGAATTTTTAGAATAACTCTGGCATGTTACTATGCTTGGTTCACAAGCTTAAGATGGCATGTTACATGTTACAACTTATGCCTCACGAAATAAAGAACTTAAAAACTTATAAGCTCTACAACTACCAAGGTAAAAGAATGCTAGGAATGCTAGGAACTACTCAAGGGTAAGGGACTAAGGTCTTCAGACATAGAAACTCAAGAAACTCCTAAGACCTCCCACTGTACAGAATGTTCATGACTCAGACTACGCTGCTTAGAACGTATGAAGCCTTGAGCGTAGGTATTCAGACTACGTCGCTTGGAATGTATGAAGCCTTGGACATAGATATTCAAGCTGTATCACATGGCAAACACTAGACGAATGATTTTAGACTACGCTACTTGGAACATATTAAACCTTGAGCATAGGTATTCAGACTATGCCGCTTGGAACACAGGAAGCCTTGGGCATAGGTATTCAGGTTGTATCACAAGGGAAGCCATGGATGTAGAATCAGACTACATCGTTTGGAACGTAAGAACCTTTGGATATAGGTTTTTAGATAGTATCACATGGAAAGCCCTAGATGCAGGTTCAGACTATGTTTCTTGGAACTTATGAAGCCTTGGACATAGGTTTTCTGGTTCATGACTGATAACATAAATCCTATAGGGAGTGTCTTGGAGAATAAACCAAGAACCTAAAAAGTAACCATGAACGAGACAACGATCAAGGACTAGAACATAGATCAAGATCTAAATTTTAAAATCAAGAACCCAGAACCATAGTACTAAGGCCCTTAGATCAAAACCTAGGTTGAGACCTCAAAATCTTCGGACCAAAGTCCTCAGGATAGATCATGATAAGAATTCACAAGTCAAGATCATAACTGAGGTACATACATGAAATTGTAGTACTGAGGTACATACATCAAATTGTAGTAATGCAAAATATAAGATAATGATGAATAGATATCATAACTAAGTCTTGATTTATTACCCATAAATCTTACAAATATTTTTGGTCCCATGGTTTGAATTCAATAACCTAAGATTTGAACTTGGTGAGTCTTTTTCCATATTTCTTTACTTAAATTTTAATGGGTTAGAAACTCTCTACTTAAATTTGGTTGAAACATACAAATAAGTCCTTTTCCAAATGTCTTTACTTAAATTTCAATGGGTTGAAACTCTATAGAAACAAATATGAAAGTAATGTCTGAAATCTATTCACAAACCTATAAATATCTTTTGAGGGCCTGAATTTCTTCACAAAATTTCTTTCATTATATTTCCTTCAATCTAAAAGATTTGTTTTGGAGCAAGGCCTGATTTGATTTTCTTCACAAAATTTCTTTATTATATTTCCTTCCATCTAAAGGATTTGTTTTTGGAGCAAGGCCTGATTTTCTTCACAAAATTTCTTCATTATATTTCCTTCCATCTCAAAGATTTGTTTTGGAGCAATGTCTTAAAGCACTTGGTCTTAATTTTGGAATTTGATCATTCATCTGCAACTTATTCAAGAAAGAATAATTTTTTTTCTTTGAGCAACCTGATCTAGGACGTATTAACTCTCGATTTCTTCATCAAAAGCGCTCAACTTAATCTTTTAAAGCTAAAGAAAGACTCAATTATGATGAAAATGGATTGTAAGTAAGATTTCCATCCTTACCCCATAATTTTACACAAAAATAATTTTCTTCAATTGGACACACTCTGAGTCTTGTTAACCTTCGTGGTCTTCTATGGAAATATTCATTGGAGGTACAAAAATCGAACAAGATATGTTTCTCTTGACAAATTTGCGTGTAGGCTCAGATTTAATGTTCGAGCTTCAACCTTCTTCCTTTAATAGCAGACAAATTCGGGAAGTTGTGTTTGAGGCACCTTCAACACTTTATTTCTTCACCAAACTTATGGGTAATCTCATTTAGAAGGAGTAAAGAAAATTTGGAGGAAAATGGTTGACTATGGCTCCCAAATTTGGAATAAATTCGATAGTGAGAAACCGAAAATCTTAGAGGCTGTAACAACTCATAGTTGAAGACTCGAATTAGCTCGATTCTTTTTCAAAACCAAAAACCCTACTTCAGGTTTTATAGAGTGAGCTTAAACCTACAATAAAACTTCTAGATTTCCGTGAATTTGAGATTGAGTTCATAAAATTTTTGCAATATATATTCTCTATGATTAGTGGGCAATTAATTTCCATTTTGAATTTGGTCATTGGATTTGATGAGTTGTGTCTCTTCTATAAGATACTTGGATTCGATTCTTGTTCTTGTCTTTAGAACTTAGACCTTAAGTTCTATCATAGCTTTCTAATTTTTTTTTCATGATCTACCCTAAGAACCTTTTCTCTCGGATATGAGGTCTTAACCTGTGTTTAGATCTAAAAAATTTAGTTCTAAAGTTCACGGTTCTAAGTCCTAAACACTTGGGCCTTGTTCTGTATTCTAATTTTTATTCTTGTCTTAAGCTTAGCCTTGTTCTAAGTTCTTTCCTTAGTTCTTCATCTGTTACATAAGTCATTTCCTCTAATATGTACGGTATGATTAATGAATGTGACAATCTGTGTCTAAGGCTTCATTCGTTCCAAGAGACACAGTTTGTTCTTACATCTAAGGCTTCTTGTGTTCCAAGCGACATATTCTGAACCTGCCTCCATGACTTTATGCATTCCCTGCGATACAACCTAAAACCTACACCTAAGGCTTCATATGTTTTAAGTGTCGTAGTCTGAATACATACACCCAAGGTTTCATATATTGTAAGCATTTTAGTCTGAAATCTACATCCAATACTTCTTACCTTCCAAGCATTGCAGTCTGCAAACCTACATCCAAAATTTGTTACGTTTCAAGTGATGTAGTATGAGTCATGAACATGAGGACCTTGATCCTTTATTCTTGAGTAGTACCAAACATTCTTCTTTTCTTAATTCCTATATGCCTTGTGTTGGTCTTTTCCTTGGTTCTTGTCTTTAGAATATTCCATTTGTTTCATGTATTCTTAGGTTCTTAATTATTGAGGCTTAAGTCATAAAATACTTTTTTATGGCCAACAGCAATCTCATAAATTAAGAACTCATCATACTAACGGATCTTGATTAGAGTCACGGATTATTTCCTTTAAGCCTTAACTTTTCCCTTAATTTGGTTTTAGTTCCAAATTTAATCTAACTTAAACTCCAATATATATAGATCTTTATGTCCTCAAGCATAAACCTTTATTAAAGTCTTAAGTTATTTCAGGGCATGTGGACTTTGAAATATCTAAAGGTAACCTAAAGGCATTTTAGTCATTTTATCTATAAGTCTTGATTTAGCCTCTCAACGTGTTCTAACTATTTTGAAACTTTACATAATCTTTGATCATCATGAAACAAGATCGATTACAAAATTTCATGTTATTTAGAGGTCATTTAGGTAATGAACAAAAGACAACCGTCATAGGGGCATTTTGGTAATTTGCATCATTTATTTGTTTAGCCAATTATCTTTATTCAATAATGACTGCCAAATTTAATATATGCCCTCAATATGTCATATTATCTTCAGCCTTAAAATTTCATGGACAACCGTGTTCATTTAGCGAATTATTTTATATGTTACTTGTTTATGAAGAAAAACGCTCGTTCAAGACCTTAACTAATGGTTCTTAGTATTTTTGTTTCATATTCCCTTAATTCATGCTTAACTTAAGGTTCATACTAGAAATCAAACGGTTCCTATAAGTATTTCTTAAGAAAAGTTCTAGATGATTTTATACCTCATCATTGGTGTTCGGGACCTCCATCTTCGAGCTTTCGATACTTGAATGACTCCAAATTTTCTTTGACAAACTCTTTAGAGTTTATAGTTTCTAGAACCATAAATTTTCTTTTCAAAGAATTTGTTAGTAGGAATGTTAAAATTTAGAAAAGAACTAACGGAGTACTTGATTTTTAGGCTTGCGTGGCCGCCTCAATTGAATCGCTCACGCCATTCTTGTCCTCCTTTGAAAGAAAGAAGATACGTGTGAACCGTTGTGCTGCTATTTAAAAACAAAGCATCTTAGCTCTGAGAATTTCTCCCCTCAATTTCATGAAACTTAAAGATAGAATTTCAAGGTAGATCTAGGGACTAACTTCTTACCATCAAGTGTAATGAAGCTCAAGTTATAGCTTGTCCAATTTGGATAAAAATAGGGTTACGCCTATGGAGTAAACCAAGTAGATTTTCTAATTTGTTGAAACAATTGAAGTACTTTTAGGCCATGATTTCTTCACAAAAGTTCATCCTTATACTTCCCTCGAGCTTAAAAATTCATTTTGAGGGGACAAATCTATGTTTGTGGACTTAATTTTGGATTTCTTCCCTCGGTCTGCAACTCAACCCATAACGCGAAAATGAGATTTCTTGAACAGCTAGATCCTTACATCGTTAGGCCATGACTCCTTCATGAACATTGTCTATCTTAGTCCCCAAAAGTTTATGGAATCATCAATTTTGGATAAGAAGGGTTATAGGAAGAAAATTGAAACTTACCCCAATTCTTACCCGAAAATAAATTTCTTAAATTGGGCACCCTCTGGGACATATTGGTCTTTGAGCTCTTCTATGAAAATGTTCCTTGGATGTTCAAAAATCCAATCGGATGGATGAGAAGTGACGATTCGCGTGTAGCCATGATTATAAATTCAAGCTTCCTCGAGCGCCTTCAATGGCAGATTGAATTGGGTACATAGGTTAGGTGCATTTTTTGTACTCGATTCTTTTACCATACTTGCTGGTAATCTTATTAAGAACGTGTAGAAACAAGTTTGAATGAAAATTATGGACTATAGCTTTCAGATTTAGAAGAAATCCAAGAAAGGGGATAAGACAACCCTAATCCTCAACCCAACCATCCAAGCTTTTGTTGAAGCAAGAACCCTTTAATCAAAGAAATTAACACCTTCTCATACAAAATTTAGATCAACCGAGAGATGACTAGAATTAGATTACCTTTAAGATCAAAGATATTTGGAACCTTGTTCTAAATTGAGTCACTCCACAATTGATCAAGACTTAATTGAATGGCTCAGATGCAATCTACCACAAGAATTGCTAATTGCATGAAACTTAGAAATGACAAAATGATGCTCAAATTTTCAAGGGTGAAAGTCTCAACTTGACAGCTAAATTTCATTCATCAAATCTGCATTTTACATAATAATTTGTAGGTATTTATGGTCTCTCCACAAAAGAAACTATCAACTATTCAAACACCCACTAAATTTGCTATTAAAATAAAGATAATGTGTAAAAAATGAACGGAATAACTCATGTAACGACCTTAAATTTTTACTTATCCTAAAGTTGTGATGCCTCCATTAGCCTTACAGGGGAATCCTACCTTTATATGAAAAATGTAGTAGCGCAAGACTTGTGCCATGGTCTTAGAGTTCCGATGCCTTCGTCCTGCCTTTATATGAAAAATGTAGTAGCACAAGGGGTTTTAGAGTTGCGATGCCTCCATCCCACCTATATATGAAAAATTTTGCAACGTAAGAGGTCTCAGAGTTGTGATGCCTTTGTCCTGCCTTTATATGAAACCTTTATATGAAAAATATAGTAGCACAAGGCTTGTGCAAGGGTCTCAAAGTTGCAATGCCTCCGTCCCCCTTACAGGGGCGCCTTAAAAAATGTTTCTCTTTTCTTGTCTTATGCAAGGCATACCTAATGGTGACAAAGCATCGACGTTGGGACCATGGAACGTGTCAAGCCTACATTGTAGGCTATTCTATACATCATAAGGTAGTCCACAAAGTCTAAAACCTAGAGCTCTAATACCAATTGTAACCACCTTAAATTATAACTTTTAAGAGAAAACAACATCTATAATATAAATCTCGAAAACATTTAAAACGTCCTCTTCTCTGGAAAACACAGTCACAGTCTTACGTGTTTAAATACGAAATACTTAAATTTACAAAAAATAAAAAGAAATACAAAATAATTTAAAACGATGAAATGCAAAAAAAACCTA
Organism: Cucurbita pepo subsp. pepo; assembly: GCF_002806865.2. Classification (NCBI taxonomy): domain Eukaryota; kingdom Viridiplantae; phylum Streptophyta; class Magnoliopsida; order Cucurbitales; family Cucurbitaceae; genus Cucurbita; species Cucurbita pepo. Next base: position 57,432 of record NW_019646451.1, read on the forward strand.
TTCTAACCTAAGACTAGAATTTAAATATGAGTCTCCCCTTTCACGTGTCACGTCTCTATTCCTCACCCACTATATAAGGGGCATGCAAATGCATACACTCAAGAATTTGATTATCCCAAAAATAGTTAAATAAAGATCGGTTTCTTTTGGATAGTTAGAGTATTTTTCGGTATTTAGTTCAACTATTTTTTCTAGATTTGTTGTTAGTTTCTATTTCTGGTTATTGGTAAAGTTATAAAAGCCAGGTTCAATATTCCATAATATCATCACTTGAAACTCTTATTGTTTATGTTTCTGTCAAAACATAACGATTGGTATCAAAGCCACCATTAGGCTTTGTAGAGTAGCAATTTTTTAGTGATCAAATAGAGAGAGTATGAGTGAAGACAAAACTTTAACGAAGATCCCTCACTACGATGATCACTGCGATCATTTGAGTGAGTTGATGGAAAATTTACTCAGAGCAAAGAGTCTATGGAGTGTGGTAAAGATTGGTTTCTTAGAACCAAAGGAAGGAACCATGCTGATCATTTGAGTGAGTTGATGGAAAATTTACTCAGAGCAAAGAGTCTATGGAGTGTGGTAAAGATTGGTTTCTTAGAATCAAAGGAAGGAACCATGCTGACTGAGGCACAAAAGATTGGTTTCTTAGAACCAAAGGAAGGAACCATGCTGACTGAGGCACAAAAGGGCCACCTTGATGATGCTAGACATCACCAAGTAAAGCATCACATTTGAACAAATTTTGGATCATTGCACAGCCAATGTAACGACCCTAAATTTCCACATACTCAGAGTCGCTACTAACGTCTCATGCTCATCTATAATGTGGAAATATAACTCTTACATAAACATAATTGATAACGTAAACTTAAAAAAAAAAAACGTTTAAAACAACCTTTTCTCTGGAGAACACAGCCATGGTCTTACGTGTTTAAATATGAAATACTGAAATTTAGAGAAAACAAAAACAAATACAAAATAATTTAAAACAATGAAATGCAAAACAACCTATTCTAACTTAAGACTAGAAATTTAAATATGAATCTACCCTATGCACGTGCCACAGTCTCTGCTCGCGATGCCGCCGTCCTCCGTACAAGTGCACCTTGCCTTTACCTGAAAAATGATGTGGCACACGGCCTGAGTATTTCAAAGAATACTCAGTAAGTGGCCCCACTATAGGGGCCATGCAAATGCAAACACATGCAATCATGATTTAGGGACCTATCTCTAATCATCTTAGGGGTGGCCTCCAGTCTCGGACAAATTGGATGTGTAGTACTTCCCTACACACGACTCACACGTGCGAGTGTGAATCCCCAGGGCGCTCGCACACCCCCTGGACCCTCTGGTCAAGCTAATCTGTAGCGACGTCCGGAGGTCAGCGGAACCCCATAGTGTCATGCACCTCATGAACACCCTCATCTGTGTGCTTTCGCACCTGTGCGCATTCGCGCTCATCATACGGTGCGCGTCCGCACTCATCATCTCTAGGGGAAGTAGCCCTATGCTTATGAACATACAATATGCATGAGGTCCCTCTAAATCCATCATAATGTCTCTTCTGACACAACCCTCTAGTCTCATCTCTTTGTTACTCTAGGTAACACATACTCGTGGATATTTATATTAATATCATTTTCACGCTCTTAGGGTTGTGTCCTATGTCGATCTAACGACATGATGCAATATGGCACTCATCATCATATAACATGCTCAATATGGAAAACATCATCATATTAAGGTAAACGTCACACAATCATCATACTCATCATATTGCCACAAAGTGCATCAAACATATCAAGTACGTCAATCATCGAAATATATATATATTACGCATATCATCAAGCATCATAACTCACACATCATCATAACTCATACATCATCATAACTCATATGCCGCATCGTACGACATAGTTTATACATCATCATAACTCATACAATTTTTTAGCCTATCCTATAGTAAGACCACTTACCTGGTTGGCCTTAGCCGAAATATTCCCTAATTTAATTAACGTAAGCTCCCGTTCCTCGAGAGCTGCTCCAAAGGTTGCTAGAGTTCGCTTCATATCGAACCGTTCGTCACCTTTCGTTAGCATTTCACATTTTAATTAATAATCCAACTAACAATGTGAAATACAGCTTTAAAACGACCTTAGTAAAAAATCGAATTCCATGTTTTCATTATTTCTAAATTGTATTGGGTAATAAACTTCATGCTACTCGATCATTCAATCCAATAATATTATATTTAATGGGTACAAATTATAATAATTTTCTCATATTTTCCACTTACCTTCATCACTCCTTTCAATATGATTTTCTTTTCTTTCCTAAAAATATCATTATGATTTTCTTTTCTTTCCTTTTCTAAAATATCATGAATCATCCTTATTTATTATTATTATTATTATTATTTTAATTCGGGTCATTTTCAATCTAATCTCATTTTCATTTCTTTCCTAAAGAATGTATATGCAATTAACAAAATCATTTTCAATCCATTCTAATTTTCTTTTCTTCTTTCAAATCTATTAACCGAGCCATTTAGATCGATTTAATTTTCTTTTCTTTCTTAAAATCTTCATCTCTTCCATTTTTTTTCCTTTTAATTCTAATTCTTTTCTAATTCTATTCTCATATCTAATTCCTTTAACTATGTTCAACAGTCTAATTAATATTTTCCCTCGGTTATTTACCACTATGGTATTGGGACTGTAACTCTGTTCAACAGTCTAATTAGCAGATTTAAGATTTTCTATTTGTTTCTAAATCTTTCTCTCTCTCGCCGTATATATATATATATATATATTTATTTATTTATTTGGAAATCTCTTTATTTCTTTCTTTTTTTTTTCTTTTCTCTCTCTTCCCTTCTTCTAATTATTTGATATGTTTTCACAGTCTTTCCCTCTTTCTTTGTATTTCTTTTCTCCTACCAAATTTTAATGGGCTCTTAGGTCAAGATATCATCCTTTCTAACTCAGATCTAATTTTTTCTTTTCTCTCTCTTCCCTTCTTCTGATTATTTGATCTGTTTTCAAAGTCTTTCCCTCTTTCTTTGTATTTCTTTTCTCCTGGGCTCTTAGGTCAAGATATCATCTTTCCTAACTCAGATCTAAGTAATTGCAACATACTTTCCCTCTTTCTTTGTATTTCTTTTCTCCTCCCAAATTTTAATGGGTATTTCTTTTCTCCTCCCAAATTTTAATGGGCTCTTAGGTCAAGATATCATCCTTTCTAACTCAGATATAAGTAATTGCAACATATTAATATCTTTCCATATAAGAAAAAAGAAAAAGTTAAATCTGACTACTAACCTTTTCAAATGACATCTCTCTTCAATGATGTGCCTAACCATCTCTCCATTATCTTCCTTTTTTTTCCTCCCAGAAAATCTATCTGCCTTTTTCTCCTCATAAAATTGCCTTTCTTCTCCACATAGAATCTTTTCTTTCTTTTTCTCTTTTGGTTGTAGAATTATTGATGACGGATGAGTAGGCATTTTAGGGCAGGGGGAGAGATTAAAGGAGAGGTGATCCGTTAATCCTTTTTTCTTACTTATTTTATTATTTTTATTTTACTATTATTATTATTATTATTATTATTAACCTAACCGGTCGTTCCAGCAAAGATTGTTTGGGACTCAATGAAGCAAAAATTTGGTGGAAACCAAAAAGTGAAGAAATCTATTCTTAATGCATTAAGGAGAGAATTTGAGATCCTAGAGATGAAGAAGAATGAAAGTATCAAAAATTATTTTGGAAGAGTGATGATAATCTCCAACAAGATGAGAAGCAATGGAGAAGATATGCCTGACAAGAAAATTGTAGAAAAAATTATGCAACTGAAAAATTTACTTATGTTGTAGTATCCATTGAAGAATCCAAAGATACTGAGAACATATCCATTGATGAATTAAAAAGTTTCCTAGTGGTGCATGAACAAAATTTCGAAGATCCAGCATTAATGGAGAGGAGCAACTTCTAAAAGTCAAAGGTTGANTTATTTTACTATTATTATTATTATTATTATTATTAACCTAACCGGTCGTTCCAGCAAAGATTGTTTGGGACTCAATGAAGCAAAAATTTGGTGGAAACCAAAAAGTGAAGAAATCTATTCTTAATGCATTAAGGAGAGAATTTGAGATCCTAGAGATGAAGAAGAATGAAAGTATCAAAAATTATTTTGGAAGAGTGATGATAATCTCCAACAAGATGAGAAGCAATGGAGAAGATATGCCTGACAAGAAAATTGTAGAAAAAATTATGCAACTGAAAAATTTACTTATGTTGTAGTATCCATTGAAGAATCCAAAGATACTGAGAACATATCCATTGATGAATTAAAAAGTTTCCTAGTGGTGCATGAACAAAATTTCGAAGATCCAGCATTAATGGAGAGGAGCAACTTCTAAAAGTCAAAGGTTGAATGGAAATAAGTATCAGAGGAAGAGGAACTTACAGGGGCAAGAGGACGCAGAAGAGGAAGATCAACTTTCAACAAAGCAACTGTTGAATGTTATAGATGTCATGACTTAGGTCATTTTCAATATGAATGTCCAAACAAGAATAAGGAATTGAATTATGCAGGGCTAGGAGAAGAGGATGAAATGTCCTTAATGACTCATATGGAAAGACATGAAACAAAAAGGGTGATGCTTGGTTCTTAAATTCTGGTTGCTCACACCATATGTGTGCAAGTGAAGGTATGTTTTCAAGATTAACAAGACCTTTTCCCAAAATGTCAAGCTTGTAAATAAAAAAAGTATGAAAGTTACGGAAAATGGTGTAGTAAAATTAACTTTGCATGGGCATTGTTACACTATTAGTAATGTGTATTGGGTACATGAACTCAAAATTAATCTCTTGAGTGTTGGACAACTACATGAAAAAGGAGTGGTAGTGATGTTCAAAGATGGTGTATGTAGTATTTATCATCCACAAAAAGGAAAAATAGCAGAGTCAATTATGAGCGCAAATCGACTTTTTATTTTGCGTACTCAACCATCTACCACAACAAATGAAGGAAGATGTCTCCAAGTTTCAAATATGGATCAATCAACACTTTGGCACAATCGTTATGCTCATCTCGGCTACAAAGACTTGTGCACCTTGAAACACAAAAACATGGTGAAAGGCCTGCCGCAAATTGTAGCTCCAAACACCACCTGTGAGGCATGTATGAAAGGCATGCAACATTAGACTCCATTTCTAAAAATTGGTAAACGGAGAGCAACGAAAAAAATTGGGTCTTGTTCATGCAGATTTATGTGGTCCAATTTAACCAACTTCAAGTGACAATAAAAAGTACTTGTGCTTTATTGATGATTTTTCAAGGAAGGCATGGAGTTATTTTCTTCTAGAAAAATCATAAACATTTTATGATTTCAAAAGTTTCAAAACAATGGTGGAAAAAGAAAGTGGAATGTCTATAAAATTTTTAAGGACAAATAGAGGAGGAGAATTCAACGATTTTTGCCAACAACATGGAGTGAAGAGACAATTGACCACAGCCTACACCCCACAACAAAATGGAGTGGTCGAACGCAAAAATTGCACTGTTATGAACTTGGTAAGAGCTAGGTTTACAAAGAAGAAAGTGCCTAAAAATTTATTGCCTGAAGATATCAGATGGACGATTTACATTTTGATAAGAGCTATGAACATGGTAAGAACCAGGTTTTGCTGCTAGCGGCACGGCCACCAATATGCACTATTTGGACATTATAATGGTCAATGTTGGCAACCTTATTATAATAGATCAAGAGTATTGTCCGTGGAATCAGTGCAATCGGCAGGTATTGATCGCATTCTCAAATCTTTGATTGATTTTGTCACTATAACTTTCACAAATAAACCATTTACAGATTTTTGTTGTCTCATTTTGATTTTCAGATTCCTTCGAAAATTAAGATTAGTAAAGTGAGCTTCGAGAACATTAGAGGAAGTTCTGCAACTCCCGTGGCAATCAAACTGATTTGCAGCCGTAGCTTCCCATGCGAAGAAGTTAAATTTCGTGACATTGACCTCACTCCCAACGAAATAACAGGTCCTATTACATCCCAATGCACAAATGTGAGACCCATCATCTCAGGAAAACAGAACCCTAAAATCTGTGCCTCTCCTTATCAACCTCCCCTGAATTGTTCATTGCCATAGTACTTCAAAATAATAAACAATCTTAATTAAGAGAAGACAGCCTCTGTCCATTCGAGGCTCTATCTTTTGAATTTTTTTTCTTGTACTTTTCGAGATAAATAAGATGGTCGAATGTTTGAAGGAGACTTCGTGTTGGGAACAATGTAATGTCTTTAATACCTTGACATTATAAGACAAAATTGTTTCACTCTTATTTTTCATTTTAAATTTGAATTCTAAATAAGACAATGCAACTGTAGGGAACTATGGTTAAAAAAACAAAAAAAATCTACCACCCCTCTCTGTTAGTTACTCTACATAAATCATTTACCATTAGAAATTTTTGAGATAGATTCCTAAATTAAGATTGGATCTCCTAACAATATTGGTTGGATATCACCGATTCCTCGTCATTGTGAAAGAAGAATTGACATTAGAGGGGACTAATCCAATCAGTCGTGTTCTTAAATCTATCTTTTTTGTAAATTGTGTAATTTCAGTTGCCGTTTTTAGATTAGAAAATTAAGTGACAAGTATTAATATATATTCTAGGAATTTACATTTCATATCAAATTATCTACCTATTTATCTCGACCAATTTTAGTTTTAGAAAAAATATCCATAATTTAAGAAAAAATAAATCTAAAAAGAAGCTAAATATTATAGGAGGTTACTATACCAGAACTTATCCAAACCGGCCAAAATCCGTGGTAAACAAGGACAAAAAATGACAAAAATTGCAAAAGAGGGAAAATAAAATAAAACTTGGTCTCGATTCATGATGCTTTATTTCGTGTTTTCAAGTCTTAACATATTTGTTGTTCGTGAGTTGAGCTGGGTTGAGTTGAGATATTTTTCTAGACCTAACTCAGTAAGTTGGATTATAAAAATTTTCAACTCGAACAATCCTTATTAAATAATTAAATCTTTTGATTTTCATGTTTAGAATAATATCTAAGAAAAAAAAATGGGAACGAAGCTTTTTTGAAATGGCCTATGGTGCCCCATGTTGAAAATTTGGACCAAGATTATCTGGATTCGGCAACTGATTCTCTCGACATTCCCCAACATCCACTGTAACATGGCTACATTACTAACTTGTCTTGAATTGCTTATAAGAGTGAAAACTATCCACAGAAACCAATACGGTTTCTTTGAACATGTTTTTTCCTTCCTCGCATCTTTTCAGAGGTTGTTGTAGTGGTAGAGTTGTGAGTATTTCCACTTGTTTCCAGAGGTCGTTGTAGTACGGGTGAGCATTCCTGCTTGTCACTCGAGTGACCGGAGTTTGATGCCTAACAATAACAAGTTTTATCTTGTCTTGACAATTTTAATCTGATTCAAAATTGTATTCTTTATGCAACGGTGATTGATAAAATCTGGTGTGTTAACAAATATTATATTTTTCGAAAGTTGTCGTTGTAGAGTGGTGAGTATTTCGGCCTGTCACACGTGTGACCCGAGTATGATCCTCCGCAGCGACGATTTTAGTTTTTTTTTAATGATTATAATTTTAATTTCTTTTGAATAGTTTTAATTGAATTTGAAATTCAGTAGTGGTGAATCCGATGATTTGGGTTTTTTCCCCAACAACGAAATTTGGGTTTCAAGTCTTAACAAATTTGGGTTTTTTCCCAACAACGAAATTTGGGTTTCAAGTCTTAACAAATAATATGTTTTTTTAGAGGTCGATGTAATACAGTAGTGAGTATTCCCGCTTGTAACTCGAGAGACCTGAGTTTCGACCCCGGATTTGAAATTGGATTACTTGTTCCGAATCTTCGATTCATAAAATCTAGAGCGTTAACAATGGATCACTTTTTCTAAAGACGATTGATAAAATCTGGAGTGTTAACAAATATTTTTTATGATTCGTTGTAGTATAGTGGTGAGTATTCCTATTGAGTCTACTATCAGCCTACATGTTATCTTGGAAATCACTAACATGACAACCCGACAACCCGCATAATCAACATTCTCCTATAGGATAGAGCCATTGGGCAAGATAATCAAATAAACTATCAAGTGACACATCCATAATCAACTTCACACCTAACTCAAAGGTTCCATACTGGAGTTGAAAGGGAAGTTGAAGCTCTACAGACACTGTATTAACTACAATTACCTACATGCTATCTTGAAAATAACATCGACGACTTTTTTTCCTTAAGGCACATGCTTTAATTTTTTTTTCCTAGAAACTACTCGACCCATTTTACCGATGAGCAATGCATTTAATAAATAAGAGCTATATGAATAAATATCTTATCTTATCATTACTGACAGAATGAGATTTATTTTAATAAAAAACATAATTTTTTCACAATTGAAAAACATAAATTAGTACCCAATAATTTTCACAAATCTAGTATATATAACATCTAATCATCTACTTTCTCCATATATTTCTACCCAACCTAAAAAAAAAAGAAAAAAACAAAGAATTCGAACATATAGTACTATAGGTAATGAATGGAAGTATAGGTAGAGGAGTAACCACTTCGGTACTAAAAAAATATAGATTTCAATCAATTGAAATTGTCTATCCAAATCTTAACATTCTATAATTGTTATTACACCTATTGGTATAAATAATTTTAGAATGATCAAATTATGTCTCTGTTTAAAACGAAAAGGTACGATAATAATATTTGCACATGGATTTCTTTAATGTCAAAATCAAATAAATGAATGAAATAATAATACATTCAATAAATTTTTTTTGTCACAAGTGAGCCTTTGGTGTAGTGATATGATTCTTGCACATTAATTCTCCTTTCCTAATCGAGGTACATACATGAAATTGTAGTAATGCAAAATATGAGATAATGATGGATAGATATCATATCTAAGTCTTGACCATATATATTTTATTTACATGTACTTACACTCATAAGATCTATAAGAAACAAATATATTATTTTTTAAAGTTCATAGATTTATTACACATAAAATCTAAAAAATATTTGTGGTTTCATGGTTTAGTAGTTAGGACATTGGACTTTGAACCCAAAAACCTGAGTTCAAATCTTGGTGGAACCTTTGGGACCTTTTCCATATTTCCTTACAATGTGTTGAAACTCTCTATAGATACAAATATGAAAGTATCTGAAATCTAGGGCTTGATTTTCTTCCCAAAATTTCTTCATTATATTTCCCTCAATCTAAAAGATTTGTGCAAGGTCTTAAAAGGGGTGGCCTTAATTTGGAATTTGATCATCGGTCTTGCAACTTATTCAAGAAAGAATAACTTCCCAAAATTTCTTCATTATATTTCCCTCAATTTAAAAGATTTGTGCAATGTCTTAAAAGGGGTGGCGTCTTAAAAGGGGTGGCCTTAATTTGGAATTTGATCATCGGTCTTGCAACTTATTCAAGAAAGAATAACTTCCCAAAATTTCTTCATTATATTTCCCTCAATTTAAAAGATTTGTGCAATGTCTTAAAAGGGGTGGCCTTAATTTTGGAATTTGATCATCGGTCTTGCAACTTATTCAAGAAAGAATAATTTTGTTTCCTTAGGCAACCTGATCTAGGACATATTAACTCTCGGTTTCTCATCAAAAGCGCTCAACTTAATCTTCTAAAGCTAAAGAAAAACTCAATTTTGAAGAAAATGGATTGTAAGTAAGATTTCGATCCTTCCCCCAGAACTTTACATGAAAATCATTTTCTTCAATTGGACATAGTATGAGTCTTGTTAACCTTCGTGGTCGTCTATGGAAATATTCCTTGGAGGTGCAAAAATCGAATAAGATATGTTTATNAACAAATATATTATTTTTTAAAGTTCATAGATTTATTACACATAAAATCTAAAAAATATTTGTGGTTTCATGGTTTAGTAGTTAGGACATTGGACTTTGAACCCAAAAACCTGAGTTCAAATCTTGGTGGAACCTTTGGGACCTTTTCCATATTTCCTTACAATGTGTTGAAACTCTCTATAGATACAAATATGAAAGTATCTGAAATCTAGGGCTTGATTTTCTTCCCAAAATTTCTTCATTATATTTCCCTCAATCTAAAAGATTTGTGCAAGGTCTTAAAAGGGGTGGCCTTAATTTGGAATTTGATCATCGGTCTTGCAACTTATTCAAGAAAGAATAACTTCCCAAAATTTCTTCATTATATTTCCCTCAATTTAAAAGATTTGTGCAATGTCTTAAAAGGGGTGGCCTTAATTTTGGAATTTGATCATCGGTCTTGCAACTTATTCAAGAAAGAATAATTTTGTTTCCTTAGGCAACCTGATCTAGGACATATTAACTCTCGGTTTCTCATCAAAAGCGCTCAACTTAATCTTCTAAAGCTAAAGAAAAACTCAATTTTGAAGAAAATGGATTGTAAGTAAGATTTCGATCCTTCCCCCAGAACTTTACATGAAAATCATTTTCTTCAATTGGACATAGTATGAGTCTTGTTAACCTTCGTGGTCGTCTATGGAAATATTCCTTGGAGGTGCAAAAATCGAACAAGATATGTTTCTCTTGACAAATTTGCGTGTTAGGCTAGATTTAATGTTCGAGCTTCAACCTTCTTCCTTTAATAGCGGACCAAATCGGGAAGTTGTATNAAGGGGTGGCCTTAATTTGGAATTTGATCATCGGTCTTGCAACTTATTCAAGAAAGAATAACTTCCCAAAATTTCTTCATTATATTTCCCTCAATTTAAAAGATTTGTGCAATGTCTTAAAAGGGGTGGCCTTAATTTTGGAATTTGATCATCGGTCTTGCAACTTATTCAAGAAAGAATAATTTTGTTTCCTTAGGCAACCTGATCTAGGACATATTAACTCTCGGTTTCTCATCAAAAGCGCTCAACTTAATCTTCTAAAGCTAAAGAAAAACTCAATTTTGAAGAAAATGGATTGTAAGTAAGATTTCGATCCTTCCCCCAGAACTTTACATGAAAATCATTTTCTTCAATTGGACATAGTATGAGTCTTGTTAACCTTCGTGGTCGTCTATGGAAATATTCCTTGGAGGTGCAAAAATCGAACAAGATATGTTTCTCTTGACAAATTTGCGTGTTAGGCTAGATTTAATGTTCGAGCTTCAACCTTCTTCCTTTAATAGCGGACCAAATATGGGTCTTGCAACTTATTCAAGAAAGAATAATTTTGTTTCCTTAGGCAACCTGATCTAGGACATATTAACTCTCGGTTTCTCATCAAAAGCGCTCAACTTAATCTTCTAAAGCTAAAGAAAAACTCAATTTTGAAGAAAATGGATTGTAAGTAAGATTTCGATCCTTCCCCCAGAACTTTACATGAAAATCATTTTCTTCAATTGGACATAGTATGAGTCTTGTTAACCTTCGTGGTCGTCTATGGAAATATTCCTTGGAGGTGCAAAAATCGAATAAGATATGTTTATCTTGACAAATTTGCGTGTTAGGCTAGATTTAATGTTCGAGCTTCAACCTTCTTCCTTTAATAGCGGACCAAATCGGGAAGTTGTATTTGAGGCACCTTCAACACTTTATTTCTTCACCAAACTTGTGGGTAATCTCATTTAGATTGTGTTGAAGAAAGTTTAAGGAAAATGGTTGTCTATGTTTCTCAAATTTGGAATAAATCTGTTAGTAAGAAACCCAAAATCTTAGAGGCTGTAACAACTCATAGTTAAAGACTTGAATTAGCTCGATTCTTTTTCCAAACGAAAACCCCTACTTTAGGTTTTATAAAGGGAGCTTAAACCGACAATAAAACTTCTAGATTGCCATAAATTTAAGATTGAGTTCATAAAATTTTTGCAATATATATTCTGTATGATTAGTGGGCAACTGATTTCCATTTTGAATTTTATCATTGAATTTGATGAGTTGTGTCTCTTCTATAAGATACTTGGATTCGATTCTTGTTTTTGTCTTTAGAACTTCAACCTTAAGTTCTATCATAGCTTTCTAAGTTCTTTCCATAAGAATCTTGGCTCTGGGATATGAGGTCTTAACCTGTGTTATGATCTAAAAACTTTAGTTCTAAGGTTCACGATTCTAAGTCCTAAAAACTTGGGGCTCGTTCTGTATTCTAATTTTTATTCTTGTCTTGAGCTTAACCTTGTTCTAAGTCCTTTCCTTAGTTCTTCTTCTATTGCATAAGACATTTCCTCTAATATTTACGGTACGAGTAATGAACACGAAAATCTGTGTCTAAGGCTTCATTCGTTCCAAGAGACAGTTTGTTCTTATGTCCAAGGCTTCTTGTGTTCCAAGTGACATATTCTGAACCTGCCTCCATAGCTTTATGCATTCCCTGCCATACAACTTAAAACCTACACCTAAGGCTTCTTACAATAAAAGTGATGTAGTTTGAAACCTGCATCCAAAACTTTTACGTTTCAAGTGATGTAGTATGTAGACCTATTCCAAAGGCTTCATACGTTCTAAGCGGTGTAGTCTGAATACCTATGCTGAAGGTTTCATATGTTCTGAGCACTGTAATCTGAATACCTACACCCAAGGGTTCATACATTGTAGGCGATTTAGTCTGAAATCTACATCCAATACTTTTTACCTTCCAAGCACTGCCGTCTACAAACCTACATCCAAAATTTGTTACGTTTCAAGTCATGTAGCATATTGTACCATAGGACATGAGGACCTTGGTCCTTTATTCTGGTACCAAGCATTCTTCTTTTCTTAATTCTTATAGGCCTTGTGTTGGTCTTTTCCTTTGTTCTTATGCTTAGAACATTCCATTAGTTTCATGTATTCTTAGGTTCTTAATTATTGAGGCTTAAGTCATAAAATAATTTCTTATGGCGTATAAAAATCTCATAAATTACGAACTCATCATTATGATTAGAGTCACAAGGATTATTTCCTTTAAGCCTTAACTTTTCCCCTAATTTGATTTTAGTTCTAAATTTATCTAAGTAACTTAAACTCCAATATATAAACTCTAATATATAGATCTTTATGTCCTCGTGCATAAACTTTTATTAAAGTCTTAATTTATTTAAGGGCATGTGGACTTTGAAATATCTAAAGGTAACCTAAAGGCATTTTAGTCATTTTATCTATAAGTCATGATTTAGCCTCTCAACGTGTTCTAACTATTTTGAAACTTTACATAATCCTTGATCATCGTGAAACAAGGTCGATTACAAAAGTTCACGTTATTTAGAGGTCATTTAGGCAATGAACAGAAGACAACCGTCATGGGGGCATTTTGGCCATTTGCATCATTTATTGGTTTATCCAATTATCTTTATCCAATGACTGCCAAATTTAATATATGCCCTCAACATGTCATATTATCTTCAGCCTCAAAATTTCATCATGGACAACCGTGTTTATTTAGTGAATTATTTTTTTATGTTACTTGTTTATGAAGAAAAACGCTCGTTCAGGACCTTAACTTTGGTTCTTAGTATTTTTCTTTCATATTCCCTTAATCCATGCTTAACTTAAGGTTCATACTAGAAATCAAACTGTTTCCCCGAGTATTTCTTAAGAAAAGTTCTAGATGACTTTATACTTCATCATTGGTGTTCGGGACCTCCGTTTTCGAGCTTTCGATACTTGAATGACTCCAAATTTTCTGTGACAAACTCTTTAGAGTGTATAGTTTCTAGAACAATAAATTTTATTTTCAAAGAATGAGTAAGTAAAAATGTTAAAATTTAGAAAAAAAACTAACGAAGTACTGGATTTTAGGCTTGCGTGGCCGCCTCAGTTGAATCGCTCACGCCATGCTTTTCTTCCTTTGAAAGAAAGAAGATACGTGTGAACCGTTGTGCTGCTGTTTGAAAATAAATCATCTTAGCTCTGTTTTGAGAATTTCTCCCCTCGATCTCATGAAACTTATAGATAGAATTTCAAGGTAGATCTAGGGACTAACTTCTTACATCAAGTGTAATGTAGCTCAAGTTATAGCTTGTCGAATTTGGATAAAAATAGGGTTCCACATATGGAGTAAACCCACTCGATTTTCTAATTTGTTGAAACCATTGAGGTACTTTTTGGCCATGATTTCTTCACGGAAGTTTGTCCTTATAATACTTCCCTCGAGCTTAAAAATTCATTTTGAGGGGACAAATCTACGTGTGGACTTAATTTTGGATTTCTTCCCTCGGTCTGCAACTCAACCCATAACGCGAAAATGAGATTTCTTGAGCAGCCANTATAATCTGGAACGTTAACAAATAGTTTATTTTTTATGGGTCATTGTAGTATAGTGGTGAGTATTCCTGCCTGTCACGTAGGTGACCTGGGTNAAAAATTCATTTTGAGGGGACAAATCTACGTGTGGACTTAATTTTGGATTTCTTCCCTCGGTCTGCAACTCAACCCATAACGCGAAAATGAGATTTCTTGAGCAGCCACATCCTTACATCGTTAGGCCATGACTCCTTCATGAACATTGTCTATCTTAGTCCTCTCAAGTTTAAGGAATCATCAATTTTGGATGAGAAGGGTTATAGGAAGAAAATTGAAACTTACCCCAATTTTTACCTGAGAATGAATTTCTTAAATTGAGCACTCTCTGAGCTCTTCTATGAAATTGGACATATTGGTCTTTGAGCACTTCTATGAAAATGTTCCTTGGAGGTTCAGAAATCCAATCGGATGGATAAGAATTGACGATTCGCGTGTAGCCATGAATTATAAATTCAAGCTTCCTCGAGTGCCTTCAATGGCAGATTGAATTGGGTACATAGGTTACGTGCATTTTTTGTACTCGATTCTTTTACCATACTTGCTGGTAATCTTATTTAGAACGTGTAGAAATAAGGTTGAATGAAAATTGTGGACTATAGCTTTCGGATTTAGCAGAAATCCAAGAAAGGGGATAAGACAACCCTAATCCTCAACCCAACATTCCAAGCTTTTGTTGAAGCAAGAACCTTTTAATCAAAGAAATTAACACTTTCTCATACAAAATTCGGATCAACCGAGAGATGGCTAGAATAAGATTACCTCTTAAGATCAAAGATATTTGGAACCTTGTTCTAAATTGAGTCACTCAACCATCGAACTTGATCAAGAATTTATTGAATAACTCAGATGCAATCTACCACAAGAATTGCATGAAACTTAGAAATGACAAAATGATGCTCAAATTTCGAAGGGTGAAAGTCTCTCCGCAAAAGAAACTATCAACTATTCAAACACCCACTAAATTTTTATTAAAATAAGGATAATGTGTAAAAAATTATCAGAATAGCTCATGTAACGACCCTAAATTTTTACTTATCCTAAAGTTGCGATGCCTCCATTAGCCTTACAAGGGCACCCTGCCTTTATATGAAAAATGTAGTAGCACAAGACTTGTGCCATGGTCTCAGAGTTCTAATGCATTTGTCCTGCCTTTATATGAAAAATGTAGTAGCACAAGGGGTTTCAAAGTTGCGATGCCTCCATCCTACCTTTATATGAAAAATGTTGTAGCGCAAGGGGTCTCAGAGTTGTGATTCCTCTGTCCTGCCTTTATATGAAAAATATAGTAGCACAAGGCTTGTGCCACGGTCTCAGAGTTGCAATGCCTCCGTCCCCCTTACAGGGGCGCCTTAAAAATGTTTCTCTTTTCTTGTCTTATGCAAGACATACCTAATGGTGACAAAACATCGTTGTAGAGTGGTGAGTATTCCCGCGAGTTTGATCCCCCGCAGCGACGATT
The DNA here is from genome assembly GCF_002806865.2 of Cucurbita pepo subsp. pepo. NCBI lineage: Eukaryota > Viridiplantae > Streptophyta > Magnoliopsida > Cucurbitales > Cucurbitaceae > Cucurbita > Cucurbita pepo. The sequence goes on from NW_019646451.1 coordinate 73,204, forward strand.
TTTAATTTTCTTTTGGATAGTTTTAATTGAATTCGAAATTCCGCAGTGTTGAACCGGATGATTTGGGTTTGTTCCCCAACAACGAAATTCGGAATTGCATTACTTTTTCTCTCGTGTGTTGACAAATAATATATTTTTCAGAGGTCGATGTAATACAGTAGTGAGAATTCCCGCTTGTCACTCGAGAGACATGAGTTTGAACCTCGACAACAATAAGTTTAATTTTCTTTTGACAATTTTCACAGGATTTATAAAATCGAGAGCGTTAACAATGGGTCACTTTTTCTAAAGAGGATCGGTATAATCTGGAACGTTAACAAATAGTTTATTTTTTATGGGTCATTGTAGTATAGTGGTGAGTATTCCTGCCTGTCACGTAGGTGACCTGGGTTCGATCCCCGGCAACGGCGATTTTAATTTTTTTTTTTTTTATAGTTTTAACGGTGGACAGCGGCGAACCTGTCGTGCTGGTAGTTTGGGTTCGATCCCCAACTACGCTAGTTTGACGAAAGTCGGAATTGGATTGCTTTTCCTAAAATATGGTTTATGAAATCTTGTGTGTTAACTTAACAAATAATATGTTCTCAGAGGTCGTTGTAGTGGTATGGTGGTGAGTATTTCCGCTTGTCGCTCGAGTTATTATGTTCCAGAGGTCGTTGTAGTACAAGGGTGAGCATTCCTGCTTGTCACTCGAGTGACCTGAGTTTGATCCCCAACAAGAAAAAGTTTAATCTTGTTTATTGACAGCTTTAATCGGATTCAAAATTGGATGAAGTTTTGTAACCGCGATTGACAAAATCCGGTGTGTTAACAAATATTACAGTTTTCGGAAGTCGTCGTTGTAGAGTGATGAGTATTCTCGCGAGTTTGATCCCCCGGAGCAACGATTTTTAATTTTCTTTTGGATAGTTTTAATTGAATTCAAAATTCGGCAGTGGTGAACCGGAGGATTTGGGTTTGTTCCCCAACAACGAAATTCGGAATTGCATTCCTTTTTCTCTCGTGTGTTGACAAATAATATATTTTTTCAGAGGTCGATGTAATACAGTAGTGAGCATTCCCGCTTGTTCTCGAGAGACATGAGTTTGAACCCCGACAACAATAAGTTTAATTTTCTTTTGACAATTTTCACAGGATTGATAAAATCGAGAGCGTTAACAATGGGTCACTTTTTCTAAAGAGGATCGGTAAAATCTGGACCGTTAACAAATAATTTATTTTTTATGGGTCGTTGTAGTATAGTGGTGAGTATTCCTGCCTATCACGCAGGTGACCCAAGTTCGATCCCCGGCAATGGCTATTTTAATTTTTTTTTTTTTTTTAGTTTTAACGGTGGACAGCGGCGAACCTGTCGTGCTGGTAGTTTGGGTTCGATCCCCAACAATGCTAGTTTGACGAAAGTCGGAATTGGATTGCTTTTCCTAAAATATGGTTTATGAAATCTTGTGTGTTAACTTAACAAATAATATGTTCTCAGAGGTCGTTGTAGTGGTATGGTGGTGAGTATTTCCGCTTGTCGCTCGAGTTATTATGTTCCAGAGGTCGTTGTAGTACAAGGGTGAGCATTCCTGCTTGTCACTCGAGTGACCTGAGTTTGATCCCCAACAACAACAAGTTTAATCTTGTTTTTTGACAGCTTTAATCGGATTCAAAATTGGATGATGTTTTGTAACCGCGATTGACAAAATCTGGTGTGTTAACAAATATTACATTTTTCGGAAGTCGTCGTTGTAGAGTGGTGAGTATTCCCGCGAGTTTGATCCCCCGCAGCGACGATTTTTAATTTTCTTTTGGATAGTTTTATTTGAATTCGAAATTCGTCAGTGGTGAACCGGATGATTTGGGTTTGTTCCCCAACAATGAAATTCGGAATTGCATTCCTTTTTCTCTCGTGTGTTGACAAATAATATATTTTTCAAAGGTCGATGTAATACAGTAGTGAGAATTCCCGCTTGTCACTCGAGAGACAAGAGTTTGATCCCCGACAACAATAAGTTTAATTTTCTTTTGACAATTTTCACACGATTGATAAAATTGGGAGCGTTAACAATGGGTCACTTTTTCTAAAGAGGATCGGTAAAATCTGTAGCGTTAACAAATAGTTTATTTTTTATGACTCATTGTTGTATAGTGCTGAGTATTCCTGCCTGTTGACACAATCGCGCTTTCGATGGCAGCGGACTAGCGATTGTTCGACACTAANAGTTTGATCCCCGACAACAATAAGTTTAATTTTCTTTTGACAATTTTCACACGATTGATAAAATTGGGAGCGTTAACAATGGGTCACTTTTTCTAAAGAGGATCGGTAAAATCTGGAGCGTTAACAAATAGTTTATTTCTTATGCGTCGTTGTAGTATAGTGGTGAGTATTCATACTTGTCACGTAGGTGACCCAGGNCTTGCGTTGCCTAGGGCCAAGCGACGTACGATCGAGCCTCTAGCCTCAGTTTTAAAAGAAAGTTTTAGAAAATGAGGAGAGATAGAGATTTTAGAAAGAGAGATTTTGGAAAGAGACGTTATATAAGCAAGCAAGAGAAAGATAACAACGACTTAGCATATATAACCTTGTGTAGGGAGAAGTTGACAACTAGTCATATCCCTCTATAGTACATTCTGAGCCATTTTAAGTCTGGCAGGCCTAGACATGATATTTTTGAGGCGTTATAGCCTTAGAATTACAAAAGGAAAACACTAGAATGAAAAGACATGACAAGGGTTTGGCTTGTCATGGGCAACATGCCCTGGACGAGCATGACCGTGACATCCTCCCCTACCTAATTTGTTGACGACTCCGTCAACCGACAACTTTCAAATCTTGCGATGTGGGTGGCGGTGGAGTGCAGATCTTCGGCGCGTTCCCAGCTGGTTTCCTCTGTAGGGAGATTCTTCCATTTGACAAGGAATTCACGAATCGTCCGTACAGGTCTTCCTATCTTCCTAACCCTGTCGGCTAGGATCTCTTCTACTTCTTTTGTTTCTTTTTGTTTTAGATCGATGCTCGGTCTTGTGGATACATTTTGTTGGTCGTCGTCTGGCAGGGTGATAGGGCTTCAAGTTGCTCACATGAATTACTGGGTGAATTTTCATCCATGCGGGTAGTGCAACTCGGTAGGAGGTAGCCCCGATCTTTTTAAGGACTTCAACCGGGCCTTCATATTTACGAACTAGTCTCTGGTTTTTTAGGCTGCGAAATCTGATCTGTTCTGGTCTCAGCTTGATAAGAACTTGATCTCCTGCTCGGAATTGAAGGGGGCGACGCTTCTTGTCCTCCCATTTCTTCATATGCTTGGAAGCCTTCTCTAAATATGCCCGGGCTATATCTGTCGTCTGCTTCCATTCTCTTGTAAAGTTGTGAGCTTGAGGGTTTTTCCTGCATAAGGATGATCGATAATATGGGGTAAGGCCGGTTGTCGTCCACTTACAATTTCGAAGGAACTCTTCCCTGTAGACGAGCTTGTTTGGCAATTGAAGCAAAATTGGGCGACATTTAACAGTTGTATCCAGTTCTTCTGGCGAGCGTCGACGAAGTGACGTAAGTATTCTTCGAGCAAGCAATTGAACCGTTCCGTCTGTCCATCGGTCCATCGGTTTGAGGGTGATAACTTGAGAAGATGTTTAAGGTTGTTCCCAAGAAAGCGAATAACTCAGTCCAGAATGTCCCAATGAATCTGCCATCCCTATCACTGATGATGCTTGACGGAATGCCGCATAGCTTTACAANACGGGGGCTCCATAAGGTGCCTTTGCCGGGCGAATGAATCCCGCCTTCAGCAACTCATCCAGTTGTTTCCTCAATTCGGCTAGCTCGGGCGGAGCCATCCGGTATGCGTTCTTTGTTGGCGGTTTAACCTCNGAGATACACTTTCCCAGGGTCTTGTTGGCACAGGTAGAGGTTTCAAGAGTCCAGAAACCTTGGCTTTCTCTANGCATTATGTCGGTATAGCTGTTTAGTACTTCCTTGATTTCCTTTGGGACAGTCTCTTCGATNCAGAAGTATCCCTTCTTTATTAGGGCGTATGTTCTTTGCCACCCAGGGTGTCCGGCCCATAAGGTATCATGACATTCCTGAATGAGCTTCTTCCTCAATTCCCCCGTTCATGGGACATACAATCTGTNATGTAGGTTCCTCTCGTGTGAGTCCCCTTTTCAGCTGTATGGTCGAGATCATTCGAAGATACCTGGTTGCTTGATGCTTACNACATACAATCTGTTTCCTTTGGTCATCAGGAGGTCTCTCTCAACCCAAAACTGTCGTGTTTTTCCAGCTTTAGCTAGTTCGATGATGGNAGGTATTACTGTGGGGTTGCGGTCGGTGATCACCAAACATTTTGCCAGTGGCATTGGGATGACCTCGTGTTCTAGGAGGAACTCCATCCCAAGTACCACATCGAAGTCGTCCATGCGAACCACGACAAGGTCTAGCTTTCCAGTCCAATCCCCTATTTTGAAGGAGACTCCTTTGGAAACTCCCACAATAGGCAAGGCCTTGGAGTTGAAANCTCAGCGCGTCGGCTGCTTGATTACTCTTTCCTGCTTTGTGTTCAAACGCGAAGTCGAATTCGGCCAACGACTCCTGCTACCGGGCTTGTTTTGCTGTTAATTTTGGTTGATCAAAGAAGTGGCAAGTGGCACTGTTATCCGTCTTCACTACGAACTGTGATCCCAAGAGATACTGTCTCCAGACTCGAAGGCAGTGGACTACAGCCAGCATTTCTTTCTCGGAGACAGTGTATCTTCGTTCGGCATCGTTGAGCTGTTGACTTTCGTAAGCGATGGGGTGGCCTTCTTGAATAAGGACCCCACCTAGAGCAAAGTCGGAAGCATCGGTCTCTATTTCAAATGGCTTTGTGACATCTACCAACCCGAGGATAGGACCCCTCGTCATGGTTGTTTTCAGATTTTCAAAGGCCATTTTACAGTCATTCAACCATGACCACGGGTGGTCTTTATTCAACAGCTCGGTCAATGGGGCGGCTCATCGTGAAAACCCTTCGACGAACCGCCTATAGTAGTTGGCTAATCCTAAGAAGGCCCGCAACTCAGATACGAAAGTAGGAACTTTCCATTCTTGGATAGCTTTTATCTTGTCGCTATCCATACTAATTTGTCCACATCTGACGACATGTCCAAGGAAGTTGATGCATGTTTGTGCGAATGCACATTTCTCTTTCTTCACATACAGTTGGTTCTGCCGTAGCTTGTCAAACACCAGCTTCAGGTGCACTTTGTGCTCCTCGAGAGTTGTGCTGTAAACAACGATGTCATCGAGGTATACTATGACGAACTGATCAAGGTATTCGTAGAAAACCTGGTTCATCAACGTGCAGAACGTAGCTTGGGCGTTGGTCAAGCCAAAGGGCATTACTAGGAATTCAAAGGCCCCATATCTTGTCACGCACGTCGTCTTGGGTTCGTCCCCTTCGGCAATACGTACTTGATAATACCCTGATCGTAAGTCCAACTTCGTGAAGTACTTGGCCCCGTGAAGTTGGTCGAACAAGTCGGATATTATCGGTAGAGGATATTTGTTGCGTACCGTCACCTTGTTTAAGGCTCTATAGTCTATGCACAGATGCAACGTCCCATCCTTCTTCTTTTGGAACAGTACGGGGGCTCCATAAGGTGCCTTTGCCGGGCGAATGAATCCCGCCTTCAGCAACTCATCCAGTTGTTTCCTCAATTCGGCTAGCTCGGGCGGAGCCATCCGGTATGCGTTCTTTGTTGGCGGTTTAACCTCGGGGAGGAGTTCGATTTCATGGTCAATGCCTCGACGAGGTGGTAGTGTTTGGGGTAGACTCTCTGGCATTATGTCGGTATAGCTGTTTAGTACTTCCTTGATTTCCTTTGGGACAGTCTCTTCGATGGTTGCTTCTTCCATCAGTGGTATGGCCATGAATGTAGGTTCCTCTCGTGTGAGTCCCCTTTTCAGCTGTATGGTCGAGATCATTCGAAGATACCTGGTTGCTTGATGCTTACAGGTATTACTGTGGGGTTGCGGTCGGTGATCACCAAACATTTTGCCAGTGGCATTGGGATGACCTCGTGTTCTAGGAGGAACTCCATCCCAAGTACCACATCGAAGTCGTCCATGCGAACCACGACAAGGTCTAGCTTTCCAGTCCAATCCCCTATTTTGAAGGAGACTCCTTTGGAAACTCCCACAATAGGCAAGGCCTTGGAGTTGAAAACTTTCATTTTCCCCGGGTCCTTTCCTATGGTGAGTCCCAATCTTCGGGCTTCTTGATCGGCAATGAAGTTGTGGGTTGCTCCAGAGTCTATCAGAGTGCTCTTGCTCAGTCGAGAGTTTATGGTGGCATCTACGAACATAAGCCCTTTCTCTATTATCTCCTTCGGTTCGACTTTCCGTTGGAGGGCTGACAAGAATTTGAGTGCGCCCATTCGGGGGTTGTCGTGATCTTCTTTCTTGTCTAGCAAAGTCTCGACCCTTGCCTCATTGCTCTCTTGAATGGACACTTGAAGCGTAGTGAGAGAGGCCCGATAAGGACAGTAGGATACCTTGTGGGGGCCTTTACACAGTATGCATTGCAAAGGCGTCGTCGGGTGGTTCTTTTGGTGGTAAGGCCCTCGAGATGTCCCCGCTTGATTGTTCTGAGGAGGTCTATCCGTCCATCCATTCGATCTGTTGGGGCTTCCATTTCGATGGCCTGGTGGTCGGTATGGTTTGCCCCCATTGTTTGGGGCTGGTGTCGCTCTTCTTTGGGATCCTGCTTCGTTCCCACAGTCCACGAGTCTCTCGGCGCAGGCCATTGCGGCAGCTAGGGTTTGGACCCTGTTCTCATGTATCTTTGTTTTGGCCCATGGATGTAGCCCATTTATAAATAAGAACACCTTGTCCTTCTCCGATGTGCCCCTGATATCTACCATCAGGGTTGAGAACTGTCTGACATAGTCCCGTATGTTTCCAGTGTGTTTCAGGGCTATTATTTTCTCCATTGCTATATGTCCCGTGTTTTCGGGGAGGAATTGTTCCCTCAACTCTCTCTTGAGGTCCTCCCATGAGTCGATGGTGCACAATCCATCCTCGATGTCTTGCACCTTCGTACGCCACCACAGTTTGGCGTCGTCTATGAGATACATCGCAGCTACGGTCACCTTCTTGTCGTCGGTACAAGCCGTCGTGGCTTTGAAGTACTGTTCGACATCAAAGATGAAGTTTTCCAACTCTTTAGCATCCTGATTCCCTTTGAAGGCTCTAGGGTCTGGGAACCTTAGTTTGTTGGATCCTGCATTAGTTTGCCCAGTCGTGACGCCCTCTATGGCTTTCATGATCACTTCAATTCGAGTGCTCATGGCGGCAATCCTTTCTTGGAGGTCGTCGATTGTTGTTCTGAATTAATCAGCTAATCCATTGAACAAACTCATCATTGTATTTTGTAGTATGTCGAACTCTTCGCCACGTCCCTCTTTGTGCGTAACAGAGCTATCCGGACTACCAGACGGTTTTGGGCTGCTCGTAGGAGCAACTCTTTTTTTGAGCGAGGTCACTCGAAACATCAGTTCTGCGATTGGCAACCCATCCAAGCGGTTGCCCATTGCGTCGACTTCTACGACTTTCTCGCTCAGTTCGGTCACCCGCTTTTCCAGGAACCTGAGCGTGTCAAGGACTTCTTTGAGGAACAGCATTTCCTCCTCTATTAGCGTAAGCCGATCGGCTTGTGCTTTGGGTGTCGACTTTGTCGTCGACATGATCTCGGTCTGTATGACGTTACGGAGCTAACAAAGCTCTGATACCACTTGACACAATCGCACTTTCGAAGGCAGCGGACTAGCGATTGTGCGGCACTCACTTTCCAGCGACAAGTGAGTTAAGCCAATTTGTTCTTGCGTCGCCTACGGCCAAGCGACGTACGGTCGAGCCTCTAGCCTCGGTTTTAAAAGAAGGTTTTAGAAAACGAGGAGAGAGAGAGATTTTTGAAAGAGAGATTTTAGAAAGAGACGTTATATAAGCAAGCAAGAGAAAGATAACAACAGCTTAGCATATATAACCTTGGGTAGGGAGAAGTTGACAACTAGTCATATTCCCTATAGTACATTCTGAGCCATTTTAAGTCTGGCAGGCCTAGACATGATATTTTTGAGGCGTCATAGGCCTTGGAATTACAAAAGGAAAACACTAGAATGAAAAGACATGACAAGGGTTTGGCTTGTCATGGGCTGGTCACATGCCCTGGACGAGCATAACCGTGACGGGAATTACAAAAGGAAAACACTAGAATGAAAAGACATGACAAGGGTTTGGCTTGTCATGGGCTGGTCACATGCCCTGAACGAGCATAACCGTGACACTCGTCACGCAGGTGACCCGGGTTCGATCCACGGCAACGGCGATTTTAATTTTATTTTTATAGTTTTAACGGTGGACAGCGGCGAACCTGTCGTGCTGGTAGTTTGGGTTCAATCCGCAACAACGCTAGTTTGACGAAAGTCGGAATTGGATTGCTTTTCCTAAAATATGGTTTATGAAATCTTGTGTGTTAACAAATAATATGTTCTTAGAGGTCGTTGTAGTGGTACGGTGGTGAGTATTTCCGCTTGTCGCTCGAGTTATTATGTTCCAGACGTCGTTGTAGTAAGGGTGAGCACTCCTGCTTGTCACTCGAGGGACATGAGTTTGATCTCCAACAACAACAAGTTTAATCTTGTTTTGACAGCTTTAATCGGATTCAAAATTGGATGAAGTTTTGTAACCGCAATTGACAAAATCCGGTGTGTTAACAAATATTACATTTTTTGAAAGTCGTCGTTGTAGAGTGGTGAGTATTCCCGCGAGTTTCATCCCCCGCAGCGACGAAGGAACATTTTCATAGAAGAGCTCAAAGACCAATATGTCCCAGAGAGTGCCCAATTTAAGAAATTCATTTTCGGGTAAGAATTGGGGTAAGTTTCAATTTTCTTCCTATAACCCTTCTCATCCAAAATTGATGATTCCATAAACTTTTGGGGACTAAGATAGACAATGTTCATGAAGGAGTCATGGCCTAACGATGTAAGGATCTAGTTGTTCAAGAAATCTCATTTTCGCGTTATGGGTTGAGTTGCAGACCGAGGGAAGAAATCAAAAATTAAGTCCACAAACATATATTTGCCCCTCAAAATGAATTTTTAAGCTTGAGGGAAGTATAAGGATGAACTTTTGTGAAGAAATCATGGCCTAAAAGTACCTCAATTGTTTCAAAAAATTAGAAAATCCACTTGGTTTACTCCATACGCCTAACCCTATTTTTATCCAAATTGGACAAGCCCTCCATCTAAAAGTACCATACACTTGATGGTAAGAAGTTAGTCCCTAGATCTACCTTGAATTTCTATCTTTAAGTTTCATGAAATTGAGGGGAGAAATTTTCAGAGCTAAGATGATTTGTTTTTAAATAGCAGCACAACGGTTCACACGTATCTTCTTTCTTTCAAAGGAAGACAAGAATGGCGTGAGCGATTTAATTGAGGCGGCCACGCAAGCCTAAAATCTAGTACTCCGTTAGTTTTTTTCTAAATTTTAACATTCCTACTGACTCATTCTTGTTGGGTTTTATGTCCTAAAACTCATAGTTTGTAAACAAAAACATATTCTATTTTCAATAAAGTTATTATTCTATTTTCAATCTTTACTGAATAAATAACAATAATAACTTTATTGAAAATAGAATATGTTTTTGTTTACAAACTATGAGTTTTAGGACAAAAAACCCAACAAACTCCCACTTGGACTAAAACTCTACTGGAGTTTTATAACGTTGAGTAGAGAGAAATACAATGAACTAGGGCATCATATACTCATGCCTTTTAGCAAGTTTTAGGCACTTTATTTACATTAATTTGATCATGGTGGGTACCATTTCATGAATGAAATTTGTGGTTGCTAAAGTGGATGGTTTTGGTTTTGGCATTTTTTTATGCTTCCATTTGATACAATTATTGTAATAATCCTAATGTGTATGGGCTTTAATGAATAAAGAAAGGACTATACTTTTATGGAGTCATTAGAGTCCATTTTAGGGTGTAATTGATCAAAAATGGAAGAGATAGCAAGCTGAACCGAAGAAGATGGAAGAGGCGGTTCGAGTGTTTTTTTCTGCCGTTGGGGTCCGATTCAACGTTTTTAAGGGTTGGTTCGCCCAGTTCGTGATCCTCGGGAACGGCTCAAGTTATTTTTAATTATTAGTGTAATAATTTAGTTAACTGCTTGTTTTAAAATGCCAAAACCAACCCACTTTAGTGTGTTTAATTAATTATGCATTATGAATGTATGTTTTAATTAAATAGAAAATGTATATGCATAAAGTATGTCATATAGATTTAAAATCCCACCATAGGCTAAGCATGTTTCATGCATTCCAAGTATGTTATAAGTGTTATAATGTATAGTATGCATGTCTTAGGGTTCCATGAGTGATAGATATAAATTGTTATATTATTGCATGGAATGGATGATTATATAAATTGTTATATAAAGCATGTTATAGGTTATTTTCAACGTCATAAAATGAGGTAGACGTTAAAATCTATAATAAAGATAACAGCATGCTCACTAAGGGTTAAGAACCGAGCACGATCAATTTTAACAGTTAAAAGGGGTCGATGTCTTATAAAATTGCGGTTACGAGAAAGCTCACCTGGCACGATCTTGTCTAAGGCTGAAGGTACTTAAGTTGACGGTTTACGGAACACCTACTACCTGGAGATCGGACCAGTACTTGAGCTTAGTTAGCCGAGTTTTATGAGCATGCTTAAGTGATTTAAGATTTAGAAAAATCACCTAGACTTAAGTTATATTTAATTAGCCGGAATATACTTAAGTAATGAGTATACCCAACCATATAAAATACTTAGTGGGAGGAAAAAGGTGTATAAGATACATCGTTTTCTCTTCACGCTCTCTGTAAAATTCACACAGTGAGATTCATGCTCGGCCTCGTGTCGCCCTGGGAGCGTCCTCCATTCGGAAGGTATTTGCATGAGTCAATAACAAGGGGAATTGAGAAAGTATTTATAGTAAGTGGGAGAAGGAAGTCAACACGTCCTATGGTCTCCACCACTAGGTTGCACCGTGAGATTCCCATGTTCCGCCTGCATGTTGCCCTAGAGCAACTACCCATTCGGAGGGTCGTAACATGGGAGTCGGAACAACGCAAACTCCAGAAATGGATAGGATTTCTTAGGTCCATTCCCAACTTTGGCCTTTTCATTCGATAGCGTTGTTGGGGCCGATTTCTGAGGTCTGAAATTGGTGGGTCACACTTGCGAAGAATTACTAAGAGTTAGTATATTCTTGACCAAAATAGCGATAACTAAAACACTATAGGAACAAGAGTTATTCTGGGATTAGTGTTTAAGTCAAGAATGTCTTGGTTTAGTGAATGAGTGATTGACTGCCCCTCGGTAGCAGTTGCTCTAACTCACTAAAGTATCGTTGCAAATTAATAATGATTTGGGTACATTATTACATTTGCTAAAACTGATTGGATTAAACAGGATTAAGTCAAAATCACTAATAGAATTTTCTTTATATCACAGCATGACAAACTCAATAGTACAATTACTCGCTTCTGAGAAATTAAACGGCGACAACTACACAACTTGGAAATCAAACCTAAACACAATACTGGTCATTGATGATTTAAAGTTTGTTTTAACTGAGGAGTGTCCTCCAAACCCAAACTCAAATGCAAACCGAACAGCTCGGGATGCATATGACAGATGGATAAAGGCAAATGACAAAGCCCGAGTGTACATTCTAGCCAGCATATCTGATGTTTTGGCTAAGAAACACGATGTTATGGGTACTGCTAAAGAGATTATGGAATCTCTAAAAGGGATGTTTGGACAACCGTCCTTCTCCCTTAGACATGAAGCCATAAAATACATTTACAACTGCCGTATGAAAGAAGGGACCTCAGTTAGAGAACATGTCCTGGACATGATGGTCCATTTCAATGTGGCAGAAGAAAATGAAGCTGTCATTGATGAGAAGAGTCAAGTCAGTTTTATCATGATGTCTCTTCCGAAGAGCTTCTTCCAGTTCCGCACCAATGTGGTTATGAACAAAATAGAATATAACTTGACTGCTCTTCTCAATGAGCTACAGACTTATCAGTCCCTCTTAACAAACAAGGGACAAACAGGAGAAGCAAATGTTGCTATCTCCAAGAAATTACTACGAGGATCGTCCTCCAAAAATAAGTCTGGACCTTCAACTTCTAAAAGTGTTTTGATGAAGAAGAAGGGAAAAGGGAAAAATAAGATTCCTACTAACCGCAAGAACAAGGTTCAAAAAGTAGATAAAGGAAAATGTTTCCATTGCAACGAAAACGGGCACTGGAAGAGAAACTGCCCAAAATACCTTGCAGAGAAGAAAGCCGAAAAGACACAACAAGGTAAATATGATTTACTCGTTGTAGAAATGTGTTTAGTAGAGTATGACAACTCAACTTGGATACTAGATTCAGGGGCGACTAATCATATTTGTTCTTTTTACCAGGAAACTAGCTCCTGGAGAATGCTTGCGGACGGCGAGATAACACTCAGGGTTGGAACAGGAGAGGTTGTCTCAGCAAGATCAGTAGGAAATTTAAAGTTGTTTTTTGGAGATAGATTCATTATATTAGATAATGTACTTTTTGTTCCTGGAATGAAAAGAAATCTAATATCCATCTCTTGTTTATTAGAACAGTTGTATAAAGTATCTTTTGAAATCAATGAAGTGTTCATTTGCAAAAGAGGTATTCATATTTGTTCTGCAAAACTAGAAAACAACTTATATATGTTAAAACCGAGCAAAACAAAAGCTATTTTAAATATTGAGATGTTTAAAACAGCTGAAACTCAAAATAAGCGACAAAAGATTTCTCCTAATACCTATCTTTGGCACTTAAGACTAGGCCACATTAATCTCAATAGGATTGAGAGATTGGTTAAAAGAGGACTTCTAAATAAGTTAGAAGACAATTCTTTACCTCCATGTGAGTCTTGTCTTGAGGGTAAAATGACTAAACGATCATTTTGCGAAAAAGGCTATAGAGCCAAAGAAACCTTAGAACTCGTGCATACAGATCTCTGTGGTCCAATGAATGTCAAAGCACGAGGAGGGTATGAATATTTCATCAGTTTTATTGATGATTATTCAAGGTATGGCTATCTTTACCTAATGCATCACAAGTCGGAAGCTCTTGAAAAATTCAGAGAGTATAAGACTGAGGTTGAGAATCTATTAGGTAAAACTATTAAAACACTTCGATCAGATCGAGGAGGAGAGTACATGGATTTAAGATTTCAGGACTATATGATAGAACATGGAATAAGGTCTCAACTCTCAGCCCCTGGTGTGCCTCAACAAAATGGTGTATCAGAAAGGAGAAATAGAACTCTATTGGACATGGTTCGGTCCATGATGAGTTTCGCTCAATTACCCGATCCGTTTTGGGGATATGCAGTGGAGACTGCTACATACATTTTGAACATGGTTCCTACTAAGAGTGTTTCAGAAACACCTTATGAGTTATGGAAAGGGCGTAAAGGTAGTTTACGTCACTTCAGAATTTGGGGATGTCCAGCACATGTGTTGTTGCAAAATCCCAAGAAATTAGAACGTCGTTCAAAATTATGTCTATTCGTAGGATACCCCAAAGAGACGAAAGGTGGTTTGTTTTATGATCCTCAAGAAAATAGAGTGTTTGTATCAACGAACGCTACATTCTTAGAGGAAGATCACGTAAGAAATCATCAACCTCGTAGCAAACTAGTATTAAGTGAGATTTCTAAAGAAGTTACTGATAAAACAACAAGAGTTGTTGATCAAGCTGGTCGTTCAACCAGAGTTGTTGATGGAGCTGACACTTCTGGTCAATCACATCCTTCTCAAAAGTTGAGAATGCCTCGACGTAGTGGGAGGGTTATAACTCAACCCGATCGTTACTTGGGTTTGATAGAAACTCAAGTCATCATACCTGATGATGGCGTTGAGGATCCATTGTCCTATAAACAGGCAATGAATGATGTTGATAGAGATCAGTGGATTAAAGCCATGAATCTTGAAATGGAGTCAATGTACTTCAATTCAGTCTGGGAACTTGTAGATCAACCAGATGGGGTAAAACCTATTGGTTGCAAATGGATCTATAAGAGAAAACGAGACCAAACCGGTAAGGTACAGACCTTTAAAGCAAGACTAGTAGCAAAGGGTTATACCCAAAGAGAGGGGGTGGACTATGAAGAAACCTTCTCACCTGTTGCTATGCTTAAATCAATTAGAATACTCTTGTCTATTGCCACATTTTATGATTATGAAATTTGGCAAATGGATGTTAAGACAGCTTTTCTAAACGGCGATCTTGAAGAGAGTATCTATATGGCTCAACCAGAGGGGTTCATTGAACAGGATCACGAGCAAAGGGTTTGCAAGCTTAAAAGATCCATTTATGGGTTGAAGCAAGCATCTCGATCCTGGAACATAAAGTTTGATACTGCGATCAAATCTTATGGCTTTAAACAGAATGTTGACGAACCTTGTGTTTATAAAAGGATAGTCAACTCTACAGTAGCTTTCCTGGTGTTGTACGTTGACGATATCCTACTAATTGGAAATGATGTGGGAATTCTGACTGACATTAAGCATTGGCTGGCGACACAATTCCAAATGAAAGATTTGGGAGAGGCTCAGTTTGTTCTTGGAATCCAAATTGTTCGAAATCGCAAGAACAAAACACTAGCTTTGTCTCAAGCATCGTACATCGACAAAATGTTGATTCGATATAAGATGCAGGACTCCAAGAAAGGATTATTACCTTTCAGGCATGGAGTTCATTTGTCGAAGGAACAAAGTCCTAAGACACCTCAAGAAGTTGAGGATATGAAACACATTCCCTATGCATCAGCGGTCGGTAGTCTGATGTATGCTATGCTATGTACCCGACCCGACATATGCTATGCTGTGGGAATTGTCAGCAGATATCAGTCCAATCCGGGACGTACTCATTGGACTGCCGTTAAGAATATCCTCAAGTATCTTAGGAGAACGAGGGACTATATGCTAATGTACGGTGCTAAGGATCTGATCCTTACAGGGTACACTGACTCAGATTTTCAGACCGATGTAGATACAAGGAAATCGACATCAGGATCTGTCTTCACTCTGAACGGAGGAGCAGTAATATGGAGAAGCATAAAGCAAGGTTGCATTGCTGATTCCACCATGGAGGCTGAGTATGTTGCTGCTTGTGAAGCAGCGAAAGAATCTGTATGGCTTAGGAAGTTCTTAACTGATTTGGAAGTCGTTCCAAATATGCATCTTCCCGTCACTCTTTATTGTGATAACAGTGGAGCAGTTGCAAATTCAAAAGAACCAAGAAGCCATAAGCGAGGAAAACATATTGAGCGCAAATATCATCTCATAAGGGAGATTGTGCAACGAGGAGATGTGATCGTCACACAGATAGCTTCAGAACACAACATTGCTGATCCATTTACAAAGCCCCTCACGGCTAAAGTGTTTGAAGGGCACCTAGTGAGTCTAGGACTACGAGTTATGTAATCTAGGGCAAGTGGGAGAAAAGGCATGAGTATGTGATGCCCTAGTTTATTGTATTTCTCTCTACTCAACGTTATAAAACCCCACTAGAGTTTTAGTCCAAGTGGGAGTTTGTTGGGTTTTATGTCCTAAAACTCATAGTTTGTAAACAAAGATATATTCTATTTTCAATAAAGTTATTATTGTTGTTTATTCAGAAAAAATTGTTATTGAATAAAGTGAACTTTACGATCATTAATCTAAATCCAATAAACTAAGAACACTCTGGCTATAGTATGACTACTTGAACTATATGTAGAGACATAAGAGTGGATCAAGTTCAAGTATATAGTCAAAATGATCTATAGTATAAGGATAAGGCTGAGTACCTTATTCTGGGGACACTATGGATGCGGCCCACTTTTGTATATGATATAAACAATGCGATCACTAAATTGTGCATGTGGAGACATGTGAGTGGGGGCGTCCTATGCAATGAGTATTGCATAAGATCGGACCATGAAGAAAACCACTCTCACTTTATAAAGTCGTTTACTGTTGAGACTGATTTTCTTTTCATTCGATAACCTAGGTAACTCGGTTTTAATCCTGAGCTAACCATGAACTCCTGTTTATTCGGAATTATCCTTAGATTTGCATGGGTGAGAGTGGCTCTAGTTCGCCGACTCAACAGGCCTCCCATTTCAGGGGTAAGACTGGGTGAATGGCTGGGGACGTGGGGTGCAAGACGGAATTCACTCCTACCCACTTTTAGGGATAGAAGAAAGGTAGTTCCCTTAAGCACTGACTCCAGGTCTTGAACAAGGGGCCCCACCCTCTCATTGGCCTGAGAGGGATTCGGTTTACTGGTTGGACCACAAACCAATTGTTTATTAGAGGATCAGTGAGACATAAGGAACAAGAAGTAACTTCAGGGGTAAAACGGTAAATTGACCCAGCTCTAGTTACGAACAACCTGTGAAGGATCGACTTACTAATCATGGTTATATCAAATGGATAGAAATATATCTATAGTGAGGGGAGTGCAACTACTAGGCTATAGTGGAGTGTCCTAGTAGTTAACGAATGTTGGTTAACAAGGTTAATGAGTTTAACCGGTTATTCTTGGATCGTTGGAGCCCATGATCTATAGGTTCATTAGGTCCCTCTGCTAGCTCATATCGGACTAAACCATAAAACAGTGTGACGAGTGAGTTCGAAGTGTTCGAATTCAAATTAGGGAATATGCACTACATATATACGATATATTTAACTGCATTTTTGTTTTATTTACGAATTAAACAAAAAGAGAGAATCTGAGATATTTAAATAAACAAAATCCCTCCCAAGTTTAGTCACTCACTGGATTCCACAATCCCGATCTAAGGCCGGAGGATAGTGGAGAAGACACTAGTGGTGGTTCAAAACCGGTTCGTGAGGAAAAAGGAGTTTGAACTACAAAAGGTTAGTATCTAAACTCATTAAGTTTTAATACTTATGAACATGCTAGTTATTTACTACAATTGATGTTCTAAAAGTACCTAAGATCCAAATTGCTTCCGCATGTGTTATATTAACACCATCAATTAATTCTATAACAAAACTTGTAAATCATATGGTATCGTGATGTAGTTGGTTATCACGTTAGTTTAACGCATTATAGGTGTTTACCATCCATAGTACCACGTGGGAGGTGAAGAGGAGTGGTCCATAAAGAAGAACCGAAGGAAAAACGACAAAACCTTACCCAAACACGAAAACAAACTTGGCCCAATCTGTGGGTGCTCCCACCTACAACCCATGACCCAAAAAGACCCTTAGCCTAAGTTGGTAAATTTTCGCCGTTTCGACCATTCCAAAGCTGACTTTGACCATGTTTGAGGTGAAAAGTTAGTATAAGGGTAAATTTTTCAATACGTCGGCTAAGGCCAGCCAAGTAAATGGCCTTACCATCATTTGTTTATGATACGAGATGATTATTCTAATAGAAAAGGACAACCAACAATAATTGGAGAAGTTTAGAGGAACGGGAGCGAACATACTCAAGTTAGGAAAAATGTCGGCTAGGACTAACCAAGTAAGTGGCTCTGCCGTCATTTAGTTATAATTGTGTGCTGTATGATGACACATGCTTGTGGTGCTATATGCAAACTGATATGAGATGATATGTGATTGTTATGTTGTGTTGAGTGAATTGATATGTTTGTGATATGATATATTGAAGGCATGACTCATGATATGTTATGTGACTGTTATGATATATGACATGCCTGCGACTTGCGTACGACCTGCGCCCCCTCTACAACCCGAAACAAACCTATAAACCCAAGGCCCAATCCCAGCTCGACCCAAAACCCAATAATCAACCTAGTAGCCCAAACTCATTTGTGGCCCAGCCTTCGACCGAAGCCCAACGGTGCACCTGTAGCCGACAACCTGCAAGCCAACCAGAATCGCGAACCAAATAAGAACTTTGACCCGCGCCTCGACTCGAGATGTCTGCATTGTTGTGTCCAACTCAGATGCGCAAGCAACCCTTCGACTTGAGTGGATTGGACGGCGTAGCGGTGGCTATTTGGCTCAATTTTCCTATTTTTGCTTGATTTCCACCGTTTCGACTCTCTCAGACCTGTTTTCGATCCCGATTAAGGTTATTGAGGTCGTTTTAGAGCCGTATTTCACATTATTAATTTTTTTTAATTTAATTGTGAAATACTAACAGAAAGTGACGAACATTGTGATAGGAAACAAACCTTGGCGACCTTTGGAGCAGCGAGGAACGGGAGCTTACGTTTAGCATAATTAGGAAGAACTCCAACTAAGACTAACCAAGTAAGTGTCTTACTATAAGATAAGCTTGAAATTGTATGTGTTACAATTTATGATGTATGAGTTATGATAATGTATGAGTTGTATTGTAGGATGCTATATACTAGTATATGATAATGTATGAGTATATGATAATGTATGAGTATATGGTGATGTATGAGTTATGATGTTTGATGATGTACGTAGTATATATATTTCGATGAATGACATACTTGATATGCTTGATGCAGTTTATGGCAATATTATGATTATGATGATTGCATGACGTTTGTCTTAATATGTTGATATTTTTCATATTAAGCATGATATATGATGATGAGTCTCATATTGCATCATGTCGATAGACCGACATAGGACACAACTCTAAGAGCATGTGTTACTTAATGTAACAACGAGATGAGACTAGAGGGTTGTGCCATTAGAGATTATCTCCTTCTAACTCGCCATATAAAAGAACTTATTTGACATCTAATTGATAGAGTGTTCAACCTTTTTGGGCTACAAAAGCAATGATCATTCTCACCGTATCTATTCTGGCCATACGTGCGTACACTTCCATATAATCAATTTCATGCTCTTACGTGTAGCCTTTTACAATGAATCTTGCTTTGTATTTATCAACTTCTCTAGACTCATTTAGCTTGGTTTTATAAATCCATTTCACTCCTATTTTCATTACTCTAGCCCATAAAACCACCAAGTTCCATGTTTGATTTTTTTCGATGGATTTGATTTCTTCCTCCGTAGCCAATCTTCATTTTGGGCTTTTAACACCTTCCTCAAAATTCACAAGATCTGAAATCATCAACAATGCCATATTTTCTTCATCCTCTTCAGATAAGCCTTCACCGGAATTATAATCTGCTGATTATATAGGTGTATGTCGATTACTCCCCTCCCTTATTGTCAAATATGGTGCAATAGCTATTAGAAAAAAAATTTAGCAACTGGTTCAGTCATTTCTTCTGTGATTTCCCCTTCTTCGTTTTCAGCAATTGGTTCATTTGTTTCAGCAACCAGTCCAGTCGTTTCCTCCGTGATTTCTTCTTCTTCGGTTGGGTTCTTATCAATTTCAATATTTTCCCCCAGTTCAATTTTGTTTCACCTTAAAAAACTTTCTAATCCCATTCACGATCTTCTTCGAAAGCTACATTACGACTTACTATAATTTGATTTGTAGTTGGATCAATCATTCTATAGCCTTTGGATTCGCTGCTGACTCCAAATAAAACATGTTACACTTTATTTTCAAGTTTGCTTCTCTTGGAAATGGAGTCCAACGTTGCTTGCCTTTCATACATGCCTCACAGGTGGTGTTTGAAGCTACAATTTGCGGCAGGCCTTCCACCATGTTTTTGTGCTCCAAGGTGCACAAGCCTTTGTAGCCAAGATGACCATAACGATGGTGCCAAAGTGTTGACTGATCCGTATTTGAAACTTGAAGGCATCTTCCTTAATTTTTTGTTGTAGATGGTTCAGTACGCAAAATAAATAGCCGATTTGCGCTCATAATTGACTCTACTATTTTTTGTTTTTGTGGATGATAAATGCTACATACACCATCTTGGAACAGCACTACTATTCTTTTTTCATGTAGTTGTCCAATGCTCAAGAGATTAATTTTGAGTTCAGGTTCCTAATACACATTACTAATAGTATAACGAACCCCATGCAATGTTAATTTTACTACACCCTTTCCCTTGTTAAGCTTGAAAACATACCTTCACTTGCACACATATGGTGTGAGCAACCAGAATTTAAGAACCAAGCATCACTCCTTTTTGTTTCATGTCCTTCCATATGAGCCATTAACGACATTTCATCCTCTTATTCTTGCCTTGCATAATTCAATTTCATATTCTTCTTTCTACATTCATATTGAAAATGACCTAAGTCATGACACCTATAACACTCAACAGTTTCTTTGTTGAAAGTTGATCTTCCTCTTCCGCGTCCACTTGCCCCTGTAAGTTCCTCTTCCTCTATTACTTATTTCCATTCGACCTTTGACTTTAATGAACTTTCTCCTCTCCATTATTGCTCGATCTTCAAAATTTTTGTTTATGCACCACTAGGGAACTTTTTAATTCATCATTGTACATGTTATCAGTATCTTTGGATTCCTCAACGGATACTACAACGTAAGTAAATTTTTCAGTCGGGGTATGCATAAGTTTTTTCTACAATTTTCTTGTCAGGCATATCTTCTCCATTGCTTCTATCTTGTTGGAGATTATGATTACTCTTGAAAAATAATTTTTGATACTTTCAGGATCTCAAATTCTCTCCTTGATGCATTAAGAATAGATTTCTTCACTTTTTGGTTTCCATCAATCTTGGCTATGCGACAGTAAAGCATCACCTTTTCCAGGCACTTTTGTGCCTCAGCCAACATTGTTCCTTCCTCTGGTTCTGAGAAACCAATCTTTACCACACTCCATAGACCCTTTGCTCTGAGTAAATTTTCCATCAGCTCCCTCCAATGATTATAGTGACCATCGAAGTGAGGGATCTTCGTTAAAGTTTTGTCTTCACTCATATGAACTTTATTTGATCACTAAAAAATTGCTACTCTACAAAGCCTAGTGGTGGCTATAATACCAATTGTTATGTTTTGACAGAAACATAAACAATTAGACTTTCCAGTGATGATATTATTGAATATTGAACTTGGCTTTGATAGCTTTACAAATAACGCAAATATAAACTAACCACAAATCTTCCAAAATAGTTAAACTAAATACCAAAAAACACTCTAACTATCCAAAAGAAACGATCTCTATTTATCTATTTTTGACATAATCAAATTCTTGTAACATTGTTTGCATTTGCATGGCCTCTTATAGTAGGTCATGAACAGAGACCGGGACTGTGGCACGTGAATAGGGTAAACTCATATTAAATTCCAAGTCTTAGGTTAGAATAGGTTTTTTTTTTGCATTTCATCGTTTTAAATTATTTTCTATTTATTTTTTATTTTTTCTAAATTTAAGTATTTCGTATTTAAACATGTAAGACCGTGACTGTGTTTTCCAGAGAAAAGGACGTTTTAAATGTTTTCGAGATTTATATTATAGATGATGTTTTCTTTTAAGAGTTATAATATAAGGTCGCTACCATTGGTATCAGAGCTTTGGGTTTTAGATTTTGTGGACTACTTTATGATGTATAGAATAGCCTACAATGTAGGCTTGACACATTCCACTCTACGACGACAACAACGACTCTACAACGACAACACACAAGATTTTATCAATCGCTGTTATAAAAAGTAATCCAATTTTGAATCCGATTAAAGTTGTCCAAACAAGATTAAACTTGTTGTTGGGATCAAATTCAGGTCACTCTGAGTGACAAGTAGGAACTAAACTTGTTGTTGTTGGGATCAAATTCAGGTCACTCTGAGTGACAAGTAGGAACTAAACTTGTTGTTGTTGGGATCAAATTCAGGTCACTCAGAGTGACAAGTAGGAACTAAACTTGTTGTTGTTGGGATCAAATTCAGGTCACTTTGAGTGACAAGTTGATTGACAAGTAGGAACCATATTTTAGGAAAAGCAATCTAGTTTCGACTTTCGTCAAACTACCTTTGTTAGGGATAGAACCCAAACTACTGGCATGACAGGTTCGCCGCTGTCCACCGTTAAAACTACCAAAATTAAATTAAAATAGCTGTTGCCAAGGATCGAACCTAAGTCACCTACATGACAGGCAAGAATACTAACCACTATACTAAAACAACTCATGAAAAATACATTATTTGTTAACGCTCTAGATTTTACCAATCGTCTTCAGAAAAAGTGATCCATTGCTAACGCTTCAATTTTATCAATCGAAGATTCGGAACAAGTAATCCAATTTTACATCCGGTGAAAATTGTCAAAAGAAAATTAAACTTATTATTGTAAGGGTTCAAACTCATGTCTCTCGAGTGACAAGCGGAATGCTCACTACTGTATTACATCGAACTCTGAAAAATATATTATTTGTCAACACACGAGAGAAAAAGAAATGTAATTCCGAATTTCGTTGTAAGGGAACAAACCCAAATCATCCGGTTTACCACTACCGAATTTCGAATTCAATTAAAACTATCCAAAAGAAAATTAAAATCCTCGCTGCGGGGGATCAAACTCGCGGGAATACTCACCACTCTACAACAACGAATTTTGAAAAATGTAATATTTGTTAACACACATTTTATCAATCGTGGTTACAAAAAGAAATCTAATTTTGAAAATGATTAAAATTGAATTGTCAAAACAAGATTAAACTTGTTGATGTTGGGGATCAAACTCAGGTCACTCGAGTGACAAACAGGAGTGCTCACCCTTGTACTACAACAACCTCTGGAACATAATAACTCGAGCGACAAGCGAAAATACTCACCACCGTACCACTACAACGACCTCTGAAAACATATTATTTGTTAACACACAAGATTTCATAAACCATATTTTAGGAAACGCAATTGCTCGTCGCTGTCCACCGTTAAAACTATAAAATTAAAATTAAAATCGCTGTGGTTGGGGATCAAACCCGGGTCACCTATGTGACAGGTAGGAATACTCACCACTATACTACAACTTATCATAAAACATAAATTATTTGTTAACGCTCCAGATTTTATCGATTCTCTTTAGAAAAACTAATCCATTGTTAACGCTCTCGATTTTATCAATCCTGTGAAAATTGACAAAAGAAAATTAAACTTATTATTGTCGGGGTTCAAACTCATGTCTCTCGAGTGACAAGCGGGAATGCTCACTACTGTATTACATCGACCTCTGAAAAATATATTATTTGTCAACACACGAGAGAAAAAGGAATGCAATTCCGAATTTCGTTGTTGGGGAACAAACCCAAATCATCTGGTTCACCACTGCCGAATTTCGAATTCAATTAAAACTATCCAAAAGAAAATTAAAATTGTCGCTGCGGGGGATCAAACTCGCGGGAATACTCACCACTCTACAACGACAGCTTCCGAAAAATGTAATATTTGTTAACACACCGGATTTTGTCAATCCCGGTTACAAAACTTCATCCAATTTTGAATCCGATTAAAGCTGTCAAAACAAGATTAAACTCAGGTCAATCGAGTGAAACGCAGAAGTGCTCACCTTGTACTACAACGACCTCTGGAACATAATAACTCGAGCGACNTCACCCTTGTACTACAACAACCTCTGGAACATAATAACTCGAGCGACAAGCGAAAATACTCACCACCGTACCACTACAACGACCTCTGAAAACATATTATTTGTTAACACACAAGATTTCATAAACCATATTTTAGGAAACGCAATTGCTCGTCGCTGTCCACCGTTAAAACTATAAAATTAAAATTAAAATCGCTGTGGTTGGGGATCAAACCCGGGTCACCTATGTGACAGGTAGGAATACTCACCACTATACTACAACTTATCATAAAACATAAATTATTTGTTAACGCTCCAGATTTTATCGATTCTCTTTAGAAAAACTAATCCATTGTTAACGCTCTCGATTTTATCAATCCTGTGAAAATTGACAAAAGAAAATTAAACTTATTATTGTCGGGGTTCAAACTCATGTCTCTCGAGTGACAAGCGGGAATGCTCACTACTGTATTACATCGACCTCTGAAAAATATATTATTTGTCAACACACGAGAGAAAAAGGAATGCAATTCCGAATTTCGTTGTTGGGGAACAAACCCAAATCATCTGGTTCACCACTGCCGAATTTCGAATTCAATTAAAACTATCCAAAAGAAAATTAAAATTGTCGCTGCGGGGGATCAAACTCGCGGGAATACTCACCACTCTACAACGACAGCTTCCGAAAAATGTAATATTTGTTAACACACCGGATTTTGTCAATCCCGGTTACAAAACTTCATCCAATTTTGAATCCGATTAAAGCTGTCAAAACAAGATTAAACTCAGGTCAATCGAGTGAAACGCAGAAGTGCTCACCTTGTACTACAACGACCTCTGGAACATAATAACTCGAGCGACAAGCGGAAATACTCACCACCATACCACTACAACGACCTCTGAGAACATATTATTTGTTAAGTTAACACACAAGATTTCATAAACCATATTTTAGGAAAAGCAATCCAATTCCGACTTTCGTCAAACTAGCGTTGTTGGGGATCGAACCCAAACTACCAGCACGACAGGTTCGCCGCTGTCCACCGTTAAAACTATAAAAAAAAAATTAAAATCGCAGTTGCTAGGGATCAAACCCGAGTCAGCTGCGTGACAAGCAGGAATACTCACCACTATACTACAACGACTCATAAAAAATAAATTATTTGTTAACGCTCCAGATTTTACCGATCCTCTTTAAAAAAAGNACGCAATTGCTCGTCGCTGTCCACCGTTAAAACTATAAAATTAAAATTAAAATCGCTGTGGTTGGGGATCAAACCCGGGTCACCTATGTGACAGGTAGGAATACTCACCACTATACTACAACTTATCATAAAACATAAATTATTTGTTAACGCTCCAGATTTTATCGATTCTCTTTAGAAAAACTAATCCATTGTTAACGCTCTCGATTTTATCAATCCTGTGAAAATTGACAAAAGAAAATTAAACTTATTATTGTCGGGGTTCAAACTCATGTCTCTCGAGTGACAAGCGGGAATGCTCACTACTGTATTACATCGACCTCTGAAAAATATATTATTTGTCAACACACGAGAGAAAAAGGAATGCAATTCCGAATTTCGTTGTTGGGGAACAAACCCAAATCATCTGGTTCACCACTGCCGAATTTCGAATTCAATTAAAACTATCCAAAAGAAAATTAAAATTGTCGCTGCGGGGGATCAAACTCGCGGGAATACTCACCACTCTACAACGACAGCTTCCGAAAAATGTAATATTTGTTAACACACCGGATTTTGTCAATCCCGGTTACAAAACTTCATCCAATTTTGAATCCGATTAAAGCTGTCAAAACAAGATTAAACTCAGGTCAATCGAGTGAAACGCAGAAGTGCTCACCTTGTACTACAACGACCTCTGGAACATAATAACTCGAGCGACAAGCGGAAATACTCACCACCGTACCACTACAACGACCTCTGAGAACATATTATTTGTTAAGTTAACACACAAGATTTCATAAACCATATTTTAGGAAAAGCAATCCAATTCCGACTTTCGTCAAACTAGCGTTGTTGGGGATCGAACCCAAACTACCAGCACGACAGGTTCGCCGCTGTCCACCGTTAAAACTATAAAAAAAAAATTAAAATCGCAGTTGCTAGGGATCAAACCCGAGTCAGCTGCGTGACAAGCAGGAATACTCACCACTATACTACAACGACTCATAAAAAATAAATTATTTGTTAACGCTCCAGATTTTACCGATCCTCTTTAAAAAAAGTGACCCATTGTTAACGCTCTCGATTTTATCAATCCTGTGAAAATTGTCAAAAGAAAATTAAACTTATTGTTGTCGGGGTTCAAACTCATGTCTCTCGAGTGACAAGCGGGAATGCTCACTACTGTATTACATTGACCTCTTAAAAATATATTATTTGTCAACACACGAGAGAAAAAGGAATGCAATTCCGAATTTCGTTGTTGGAGAACAAACCCAAATCATCCGGTTCACCACTGCCGAATTTCGAATTCAATTAATTATAAATTCAAGCTTCCTCGAGCGCCTTTAATGGCGGATTGAATTGGGTACATAGGTTAGGTGCATTTTTTGTAATCGATTCTTTTACCAAACTTGCTGGTAATCTTATTTAGAACGTGTAGAAACAAGTTTGAATGAAAATTGTGGACTGTAGCTTTCAGATTTAGAAGAAATCCAAGAAAGGGATAAGACAACCCTAATCCCTCAACCCAACCATCCAAGCTTTTGTTGAAGCAAGAACCCTTTAATCAAAGAAATTAACACCTTCTCATACAAAATTTGGATCAACCGAGAGATGACTAGAATTAGATTATGTTTAAGATCAAAGATATTTGGAACCTTGTTCTAAATTGAGTCACTCCACAATTGATCAAGACTTGATTGAATGGCTCAGATGAAATCTACCACAAGAATTGCATGAAACTTAGAATTAGATTACCTCTAAGATAAAAAATATTTGGAACGTTGTTCTAAATTGAGTCACTCAGAATTGATGAAGACTTGATTGAATGGGTCATATGGAATCTACCACAAGAATTGCATGAAACTTAGAAATCACAAAATGATGCTCAAATTTCCAAGGGTGAAAGTCAGAATTTGAGAACTAAATTTCATTCATCAAATCTGCCTTTTACATAATAATTTGTAGGTATTTATAGTCTCTCCACAAAAGAAACTATCAACTATTCAAACACCCACTAAATTTGCTATTAAAATAAAGATAGTGTGTAAGAAATGATCGGAATAACTCATGTAACGACCCTAAATTTTTACTTATCCTAAAGTTGCGATGCCTCCATTAGCCTTACAGGGGAATCCTACCTTTATATGAAAAATGTAGTAGCACAAGACTTGTGTCATGGTCTCAGAGTTCCGATGCCTTCGTCCTGCCTTTATATGAAAAATGTAGTAGCACAAGGGGTTTCAGAGTTGTGATGCCTCCATCCTACCTATACATGAAAAATGTTGCAGCGTAAGGGGTCTCAGAGTTGTCATGCCTTTGTCTTGCCTTTATATGAAAAATATAGTAGCACAAGGCTTGTGCCACGGTCTTAGAGTTGCAATGCCTCCGTCCCCCTTACAGGGGCGCCTTAAAAAACGTTTCTCTTTTCTTGTCCTATGCAAGGCATACCTAATGGTGACAAAGCATTGACGTTGGGACCATGGAACGTATCAAGCCTACATCGTAGGCTATTCTATAAATCATAAGGTAGTCAACAAAATCTAAAACCTAGAGCACTGATACGAATTGTAACCACCTTAAATTATAACTTTTAAGAGAAGACATCATCTATAATATAAATCTCGAAAACATTTAAAACGTCCTCTTCTCTGGAAAACACAGTCATNCAGAATTGATGAAGACTTGATTGAATGGGTCATATGGAATCTACCACAAGAATTGCATGAAACTTAGAAATCACAAAATGATGCTCAAATTTCCAAGGGTGAAAGTCAGAATTTGAGAACTAAATTTCATTCATCAAATCTGCCTTTTACATAATAATTTGTAGGTATTTATAGTCTCTCCACAAAAGAAACTATCAACTATTCAAACACCCACTAAATTTGCTATTAAAATAAAGATAGTGTGTAAGAAATGATCGGAATAACTCATGTAACGACCCTAAATTTTTACTTATCCTAAAGTTGCGATGCCTCCATTAGCCTTACAGGGGAATCCTACCTTTATATGAAAAATGTAGTAGCACAAGACTTGTGTCATGGTCTCAGAGTTCCGATGCCTTCGTCCTGCCTTTATATGAAAAATGTAGTAGCACAAGGGGTTTCAGAGTTGTGATGCCTCCATCCTACCTATACATGAAAAATGTTGCAGCGTAAGGGGTCTCAGAGTTGTCATGCCTTTGTCTTGCCTTTATATGAAAAATATAGTAGCACAAGGCTTGTGCCACGGTCTTAGAGTTGCAATGCCTCCGTCCCCCTTACAGGGGCGCCTTAAAAAACGTTTCTCTTTTCTTGTCCTATGCAAGGCATACCTAATGGTGACAAAGCATTGACGTTGGGACCATGGAACGTATCAAGCCTACATCGTAGGCTATTCTATAAATCATAAGGTAGTCAACAAAATCTAAAACCTAGAGCACTGATACGAATTGTAACCACCTTAAATTATAACTTTTAAGAGAAGACATCATCTATAATATAAATCTCGAAAACATTTAAAACGTCCTCTTCTCTGGAAAACACAGTCATAATCTTACGTGTTTAAATACAAAATACTTAAATTTAGAAAAAATAAAAAGAAATACAAAATAATTTAAAACGATGAAATGCAAAAAAAACCTATTCTAACCCACCACTAGGAATTTAAATATGAGTCTACCCTTTCACGTGCCACCGTCTCAATNTGATGCCTCCATCCTACCTATACATGAAAAATGTTGCAGCGTAAGGGGTCTCAGAGTTGTCATGCCTTTGTCTTGCCTTTATATGAAAAATATAGTAGCACAAGGCTTGTGCCACGGTCTTAGAGTTGCAATGCCTCCGTCCCCCTTACAGGGGCGCCTTAAAAAACGTTTCTCTTTTCTTGTCCTATGCAAGGCATACCTAATGGTGACAAAGCATTGACGTTGGGACCATGGAACGTATCAAGCCTACATCGTAGGCTATTCTATAAATCATAAGGTAGTCAACAAAATCTAAAACCTAGAGCACTGATACGAATTGTAACCACCTTAAATTATAACTTTTAAGAGAAGACATCATCTATAATATAAATCTCGAAAACATTTAAAACGTCCTCTTCTCTGGAAAACACAGTCATAATCTTACGTGTTTAAATACAAAATACTTAAATTTAGAAAAAATAAAAAGAAATACAAAATAATTTAAAACGATGAAATGCAAAAAAAACCTATTCTAACCCACCACTAGGAATTTAAATATGAGTCTACCCTTTCACGTGCCACCGTCTCTATTCCTGACACACTATATAAGGGGCCATGCAAATGCAAACACTGTTACAAGAATTTGATTATCTAAAAAATAGTTAAATAAAGATCGTTTCTTTTGGATAGTTAGAGTATTTTTCAGTATTTAGTTCAACTATTTTTCTAGATTTGTTGTTAGTTTCTATTTCTCATTATTGGTAAAGCTATAAAAGTCAGGTTCAATATTCAATAATATCATCACTTGAAACTCTTATTGTTTATGTTTCTGTCAAAACTTAACAATAGGTTTTGTAGAGTAGCAATTTTTTAGTGATCAAATAGAGAAAGCATGAGTGAAGACAAAATTTTAACGAAGATCCCTCACTTCGATGATCACTGTGATCATTTGAGTGAGCTGATGGAAAATTTACTCAGAGCAAAGGGTCTATGGAGTGTCCTAAAGATTGGTTTCTTAGAACCAGAGGAAGGAACAATGCTGACTGAGGCACAAAAGCGCCACCTTGATGATGCTAGACTCAAAGATCACCAAGTAAAGCATCACCTTTTCCGGGCAATTGATCGTACTGTCTTTGAACAAATTTTGGATCATTGCACATCCAAGATTGTTTGGGACTCAAGGAAGCAAAAATTTGGTGCAAACCAAAAAGTGAAGAAATCTATTCTTAATGCATTAAGGAGAGAATTTGAGATCTTAGAGATGAAGAAGGATGAAAGTATCAAAAATTATTTTGGAAGAGTGATGATAATCTCCAACAAGATGAGAAGCAATGAAGAAGATATGCCTGACAAGAAAATTGTAGAAAAAATTATGCATACCCTGACTGAAAAATTTACTTATGTTGTAGTATCCGTCGAAGAATCCAAAGATACTGATAACATATCAATTGATGAATTAAAAAGTTTCCTAGTGGTGCATGAACAAAATTTCGAAGATCCAGCATTAATGGAGAGGGGAAACTTCTAAAAGTCAAAGGTCGAATGGAAATAAGTATCAGAGCAAGAGGAACTTACTGGGGCAAGAGGACGCGGAAGAGGAAGATCAAATTTCAACAAAGCAACTGTTGAATGTTATAGGTGTCATGACTTAGGTCATTTTCAATATGAATATCCAAAGAAGAACAAGGAATTGAATTATGCAGGGCTAGAAGAAGAGGATAAAATGTCGTTAATGGC
Organism: Cucurbita pepo subsp. pepo; assembly: GCF_002806865.2. NCBI lineage: Eukaryota > Viridiplantae > Streptophyta > Magnoliopsida > Cucurbitales > Cucurbitaceae > Cucurbita > Cucurbita pepo. The sequence goes on from NW_019646451.1 coordinate 103,291, forward strand.
TCATATGGAAAGACATGAAACAAAAAGGAGTGATGCTTGATTCTTAAATTCTGGTTGCTCACATCATATGTGTGCAAGTGATGGTATATTTTCAAGCTTAACAAGACCTTTTCCCAAAATGTCAAGCTTGTAAATAAAAAAAGTATGAAAGTTACGGGAAATGGTGTAGTAAAATTAACTTTGCATGGGGTTTGTTACACTATTAGTAATGTGTATTGGGTACCTGAACTCAAAATTAATCTCTTGAGTGTTGGACAACTACATGAAAAAGGAGTAGTAGTGTTGTTCAAAGATGGTGTATGTAGTATTTATCATCCACAAAAAGGAAAAATAGCAGAGTCAATTATGAGCGCAAATCCGCTGTTTATTTTGCGTACTGAACCATCTACCACAGCAAATGAAGGAAGATGTCTCCAAGTTTCAAATATGGATCAGTCAACACTTTGGCACCATTGTTATGCTCATCTCGGCTATAAAGGCTTGTGCACCTTGAAACACAAAAACATGGTGAAAGGCCTGCCGCAAATTGTAGCTCCAAACACCACCTGTGAGGCATGTATGAAAGGCAAGAAACATTGGTCTCCATTTCTAAAGATGGGTAAATAGAGAGCAACTGAAAAGTTGAGTCTTATTCATGCAGATTTATGTGGCCCAATTTCAACAACTTCAAGTGACCATAAAAAGTACTTGTGCTGTATAGATGATTTTTTAAGGACAAATAGAGGAGGAGAATTCAACGATTTTTGCAAACAACATGGAGTGAAGAGACAATTGACCACAGCCTACACCCCACAACAAAATGGAGTGGTCGAACGCAAAAATTGCACTGTTATGAACTTGGTAAGAGCTATGTTGACAAAGAAGAAAGTGCCTAAAAATTTCTTGCCTTAAGCAGTCAGATGGACGATTTACATTTTGAATTGATCACCCACCCTTGCAGTAAAAGACATGACACCAAAAGAGGCTTGGAGCGGAGTGAAACCATTAGTAGATTATTTCAGAGTTTTTAGATGTGTGGACATGTTCATATTCTAGATGCCAAGAGAAGCAAACTTGAAAATAAAGTGTAACATGTTTTATTTGGAGTCCGCAGCGAATCCAAAGGCTATAAAATGATTGATCCAACTACAAATAAAATTATAGAAAGTCGTAATGTAGCTTTCGAAGAAGATTGTGAATGGGATTAATTTTTTTTTTTTTAAGGTGACACAAAATTGGAGTGGGAAAATATTGAAATGTATAAGAACATAGCCGAAGAAGGAGAAATCACAGAGGAAACGACTGAACTGGTTGCTGAAAAACTAAACCAGTTGCTGAAAATGAAGAAGGGGAAATCACGTAAGAAACGACTGAACCAGTTGCTAAATTTTTTCCCATTAGCTATTGCACCATATTTGACAATAAGGGAGGGAAGTAATCGACATCCACCAAAAAAAATATGGCATTGTTGATGATTTCAGATCTTGTGAACTTTGAGGAAGCTATCAAAAGCCCAAAATGTAGTATGCTATAAATGAGGAAATCAAATCCATTGAAAAAATTCAAACATGGAACTTTGTGGTTTTATTGGCTATAACAATGAAAATAGGAGTGAAATGGATTTATAAGACCAAGCTAAATGAGTTTGGAGAAGTTGATAAATACAAAGCAAGATTGGTTGTAAAAGGCTACTTGCAAGATATGGAAGTGTATGCACCTGTGGCCAGAAAAGATACTGTGAGAATGATCATTGCTTTTATAGCCCAAAAAGGTTGGACACCCGGTCAGTTAGATGTCAAATAAGATTTTTATATGGGGGAGTTAAAAAAGTTTTTGTATATGGGGAGTTAAAAGAAGATATTTTTGTTAACAACCAAAAGGCCATGAGAATAAGGGAAGTGAGAAGACAGTGAACAAACTCCAAAAGGCTCTTTATGGATTACAACAAGCACCTAGACCTGGTTTAGTCGAATAGAATCCTACTACATCAAGGAAAGATTCAAAAGCAGTTTCAGTGAGCAGACACTCTTCATCAAGAGGAAGGGAGGTAAAATTCTTATTGTAAGTATTTATGTTGATGATCTTTTATTTACTGGAGATGATGAAGAATTATTGGATGAGTTTAAACGAAGAAAAGATTTGATATGACTGACTTAGGCTAGATGAGATTTTTTCTTGGAACAGAGGTAAGATTAGATGGTATTTTTATATGTCAAAAAAAATTATGCTGCTCAAGTTTTATCGATTTAGCATAGAGAATTACAATTTTGTTTGTAAGCCCATTGTTTAAGGACAAAAAAATTGGCAAAGATGAAAATGGTGCAAAAGTAGATGTAACTTTGTATAAACAAATAGTGAGAAGTCTGATGTATCTCACAGCTACTCGTCTTAATCTCATGTTTGTTGTAAGTTTGATTATTCATTTTATGACATGTCCAATACGACAACATTTTGCAAAAACTAAAAGGATTTTAAGGTACTCTAAAGGTATGGTAGATTATGGTTTATTTATAGAAAGGGAGGAGTTAGTGATTTAATTGGATTTACTCACATTGACTATGCCAAAGACATTGATATAGCAAGAGTACTTCAGGCTATGTGTTTATGATGAGTGGAGGAGCAGTAGCTTGGTCTTCTCATGAGCAGCCTATAGTCACCTTATCAACCACAGAAGCTGAGTTTGTTGCTTCTAGTGCCTGTGCATGTCAAGCTGTTTGAATGAGGAGGATACTCAAAGAGATCAGTCACTCTCAAATAGAAGAAACAAAGCTAATGTGTGATAATATTTCAACTATTAAGCAATCCAAAAATTCAGTTCTACATAGACGTTTCAAACACATAAGAAGGATCCGTTAATTTATTAAGTTGTGGTACATAAAATCAACTTGCTGATTTGTTGACAAAGCCTCTAAAATTAGAATCATTTTAGAAGTTGAGTGAAGAACTTGGTGGGTAGATTTTTCTAACTTTGGCTTAGTTCTTGACAAAGAAGAATAAGTTAAGGGTGGGACGGTTAGAAGAATTTGATTATGTCAAAAATAGCTAATAAAGATGGTTTCTTTTTTGTATTAGAGTATTTTTAGGTATTTAGATTGAAATTTTGCAACGTACGTGGTTACTTTCTATTTCTGGTTACTTGTAAAGAAGTCAATTTCACTATTCAATAATATCTATCACTTGAAACTCCCATTGTTTATGTTTCTGGCTTAGTTATTCTTCAGTCAAAACCTAACAAACACATGCAATCATGCTCTTCGAACTTATCTCTGTTCAGGGGTGGCCTCTAGTCTCAGACTAATATGGATGTATACTACTTCCCTACACACGACCTATACGTGCAAATGTGAATTCCTAGGGGGCTCGCACACCCTTGGACCCTCTATGATTAAGCTAATCTATAGCGACGTCTGGAGGTCAGCAGAACACCTTGGTGTCATGCTCTCCATGAATACCCTTATTATCATACTGTGCACGCCCGCACTCATCGTCTCTGGGGAAGTTTTCCTATGCTTATGAACAAACAACATACATGAGGCATCTAGTTTCCATCTTATAATCTCTAATGGCACAACCCTCTAGTCTCATCTCTATGTTACATTAAGTAAGACATGCTCATTGGATATTTATATTAATATCATTTTCATGCTCTTCGGGTTGTGTCCTACGTTGGTCTATCGACATGATGCAATATGACACTCATCATCATATACATGCTTAATATGAAAAATATCAATATATTAAGACAAACGTCATGCAATCATCATAATAATCATCTTGCCATAAATTGCATCAAGCATATCAAGTACGTCATTCGTCGAAATATATATATTACGCACATCATCAAACATCATAACTCATACATCACCATATACTCATACTTCACCATATACTCATACATTATCATATACTAGTATACGACATCCGACGATACAACTCATACATCATAAATTGTAGCATATACAATTTCTAGCTTATCTTGTAGTAAGACCACTTACTTGGTTAACCTTAGTTGGAGTTCTCCCTAATTATGCTAAATGTATGCTCCTGTTCCTCAATGCTCCAAAAGTCGCCAGGGTTTGTTTCCTATCACACTGTTCGTCACTTTCTATTAGTATTTCACAATTAAATTAAAATTCAATTAATAATGTGAAATATGACTCTAAAACAACCTCAGTTACCTTAATCGGGGTCGAAAATAGGTCCAAGAGAGTCGAAACGGTAGAAATCAGGAAAAATTAGAAAATCGAGTCGAATAGCCGCCGCTGCGCCATCCAATTCGCTCAAGTCGAAGGGCTGCTTGCGCTGCAGCTTGACATGTGCTGACATCTGAGCGAGACATGACAACGCAGACATCTCGGGTCAAGGCATAGGTCAAAGTTCTTGTTTGGATCGCGATTCTTGTTGTTTCGCAGGTCATCGGCTGCAGGTGTGTTGCTGAGCTGCTGAGCTTCGGTTCGCGGGCTGGGCCGCAGAGAAGTTTGTGCTACTAGGTTGATTATTGGGTTTTAGGTCGAGCTGGGATTGATCCTTAGGTTTATACATTTGTTTCGGGTTGTAGAGTGGGCACAGGTTGTATGCAGGTCGCAGGCTTAACCAGCCTCTGGCTGCTGGGCCAACGAATTTTGGGTCGCAGGCTTACGTGCTGGGCATCGAGTTTGGATCAAGTCCGACCTAGATCCGACGGATCTTTTCTTCTTCGCCCGACTCTTTGCACGATTTTCTCTCTCCTCTCTGCGACGTTTCTAACCTCTTTTCTCTTCTTTTTTCTCTCCCTTTCTCTCTATGGACCTCTCCTCTCCTCTTCCATGAATTTTCGTTGCTTGTAGGCACCTGAAATGACGAATCTTCGATATTTTTGAAACTCAATTTTGATCTCCTTTTTCATGATCACGACGACAAAAATACAACATGAAACGTGTCCTAGACAGTTGACCTTCTCTTCACGACGTGTTTCAAGCGTTTTGATGACGGATCTAACGGTTTAAGGTTGTGGGTTTCATTTTTGGAACTCGTCGGCATTTTCGATAATTCCCTCTCTCTCTCTCTCTCTCATTTTTTCACTCTCTTCTTTGTTGCAAGTGGTTTGAGTGTCTTGGAGTGGTTGCTAACGTTCATGTGGCGATGGTTGAAGGTCGAGGGAGAGTTGTGAGGGGTTGGGGGAGCACGACTTTCACGTGGGTCACGAAATTTCCAGCAACTGAATATTTTTTTAAAGTTCCGATTCGTTACAGTGTTAGACTGACGTGATAACCAACTACACCACGCCACTAGATGATTTACATGTTTTATTCTATATTATGATATAATGTTATAAATCTCGGAGTAGGAGTAAAAAGAAAGATAAAATTAGAAATTCAAATCCCTATTTTTTTTTTTTATTTTAGAATTGATCGAATAATCTTTACATCTTTGAATGATTTCATTATTTTCAATAGTACATCAATCTCTTTAATCTTTATATGAAACCTTTATATGAAAAATGTAGTAGCACAATACCTGTGCCACGGTCTCAGAGTTGCAATGCCTTCGTCCCCCTTACAGGGGTGCCTTAAAAAACGTTTCTCTTTTCTTATCTTATGTAAGGCATACCTGACGAGGACAAAGCATCGAAGTTGGGACCATGGAACGTGTCAAGCCTACATCGTAGGCTATTCTATACATCGTAAGNAGGACAAAGCATCGAAGTTGGGACCATGGAACGTGTCAAGCCTACATCGTAGGCTATTCTATACATCGTAAGGTAGTCTACAAAATCTAAAACCTAGGGCTCTGATACCAATTGTAATGACCCTAAATTATAACTCTTAAAAGAAAACATCATCTATAATATAAATCTCGAAAACATTTCAAACGTCCTCTTCTCTAGAAAATACAGTCATGGTCTTACGTGTTTAAATACGAAATACTTAAATTTAGAAAAAATAAAAACAAATACAGAATAATTTAAAACCGTGAAATGCAAAAAAAAAACCTATTTTGACCGAAGATTAGGAATTTAAATATTAGTCTACCTTATTGTCNAAAAAAAAAAAAAAAAAAAAAAAAAAAAAAACCTATTTTAACCGAAGATGAGGAATTTAAATATGAGTCTACCTTATTCACGTGTCACAGTCTCTATTCTTGACCCACTATAAGTGGCCATTCAAATGCAAACACCGNTCACAGTCTCTATTCTTGACCCACTATAAGTGGCCATTCAAATGCAAACACCGTTACAATAATTTGATTATGTCAAAAATAGTTAAATAAAGATTCCTTTCTTTTGGATAGTTAGAGTATTTTTCGGTATTTAGTTTAACTATCTTGAAAGATTTGTGGTTAGTTTCTATTTCTGATTATTTGTAAAGCTATAAAAGTCAAGTTAAATATTCAATAATATCATGAATTGAAACTCCAATTGTTTATGTTTCTGTGACAACCTAACAATTGGTATTAGAGCCACCTTTAGGCTTTGTAGAGTAGCAATTTTTGACTGATCAAATAGAGAGAGTATGAGTGAAGACAAAACTTTAACGAAGATCCCTCACTTCGGTCGTCACTATGATCATTGGAGTGAGCTGATGGAAAAATTGCTCAAAGCAAAAGGTCTATGGAGTGTGGTAAAGATTGGTTTCTCAGAACAAGATGAAGGAACAATGCTGACTGAGGGACAAAAGGGCCACCTTGATGATGCTAGAGTCAAAGATCACCAATTAAAGCATTACCTCTTCCAGAAAATTGATCGTACTGTCTTTGAACAAATTTTGGATCATCGCACAGCCAAGATTGTTTGGGACTCAATGAACCAAAAATTTGGTGCAAACCAAAAAGTGAAGAAATTCCTTCCTAATGCATTAAGGAGAGAATTTGAGATCCTAGAGATGAGAAGGATGAAAGTATCACAGATTATTTTGCAAGAGTGATGATAATCTCCAACAAGATGAGAAGCAATGGAGAAGATATGCCTGACAAGAAAATTGTAGAAACAATTATGCATACCCTGACTAAAAAATTTACTTATGTTGTAGTATCCATTGAGAAATCTAAATATACTGATAACATGTCCATTGATGAATTAAAAAGTTCGTTGGTGGTGCATGAACAAAATTTTTGAAGATCCAGCATTAATGGAGAGGAGCAAGTTCTAAAAGTTGAAGGTCAAACAGAAATAAGTAATAGAGGAAGAGGAACTTACATGGGCAGAGGACGCGGAAGAGGAAGATCAACTTTCAACAAAGCAACTGTTGAATGTTATAGGTGTCATGACTTAGGTCATTTTCAATATAAATATCCAAAGAAGAATAATGAATTGAAGTATGCAAAGCTAGAAGAAGAGGATGAAATGTTGTTAATGGCTCATATGAAAAGACATGAAACAAAAAGAAGTGATGCTTGGTTCTTAGATTTTAGTTGCTCACACCAAATGTGTGCAAGTGAAGGTATGTTTTCAAGCTTAGACAAGACATTTTCTCAACTTGTCAAGCATGGAAATAATACAAGTATGAAAGTTACGGTAAAGGGTGCAGTAAAATTAACTTTGCATGGGGTTCGTTACACTATTAGTAATGTGTATTGGGTATCTGAACTCAAAAATAATCTCTTGAGCCTTAAACAACTACATGAAAAGGAGTAGTAATGCTATTCAAATATGGTGCTTGTAGCATTTATCATCCACAAAAAGGAAAATGAGCATAGTCAATTATGAGCGCAAATCGACTGTTTATTTTGCCTACTGAACCATCTACCACAACAATTGAAGGAAGATGCCTCCAAGTTTCAAATACGGATGAGTCAACACTTTGACACCATCATTATGGTCATCTTGGCTACAAAGGCTTGTGCACCTTGAAACACAAAAACAAGGCATGCCTCAAATTGTAGCTCCAAACACCACCTATGAGACATGTGTAAAAGGCAAGCAACATTGGACTCCATTTCCAAAAATAGGTAAATGGAGAGAAACTGAAAAATTGGGTGTTGTTCATGCAGATTTATTTGGTCCAATTTCACCCGCTTCGAGTGGCCAGAAAAAGTACTTGTTGTGCTTTATAAATGATTTTTCAAGGAAGGCATGGAGTTATTTTCTTGTAGAGAAATTAGAAACATTTTGTCATTTCAAATTTTCAAAACAATGGTAGAGAAGGAAATTGGAGTGCCTATAAAATGTTTAAGGACAAATAGAGGAGGACAATTCTCACATGTTTCAAAACAATGATGGAAAAGGAAATTGGAGTGCCTATAAAATGTTTAAGAACAAATAGAGGAGGAGAATCCAACTCTGCAGAATTCAACGATTTTTGCAAACAACATGGAGCGAAAAGACAATTAACCATAGTCTTATACCCCACAACAAAATGGAGTGGCCGAACGCAAAAATCGCACTGTTATGAACTTGGTAAGAGCTATGCTGACAGAGAAGAAAGTGCCTAAAATTTTCTTGCCTGAAGCAGTCAGGTGGACGATTCACATTTTGATTCGATCACCCACTCTGGAAGTAAAAGACATGATACAAGAAGAGGCTTGGAGCAGAGTGAAACCATTAGTAGATTATTTACGAGTTTTTGGATGTGTCGGACATGTTCATATTCCAGCAATGCCAAGAGAAGTAAACTAGAAAATAAAGTGTAACATGTGTTTTATTTTGAGTCAGCAACGAATCCAAAGGCTATAGAATGTTTGATCCAACTACAAATAAAATTATAGTAAGTCGTAATGCAGCTTTTGAAGAAGATCGTGAATGGGGTTGAAATTTTTTAAGGTGAAACAAAACTGGACTGGGGGAAAATTTTGAAATTGATAAGAACATAGACGAAGAAGGAGAAATCGCAGAGGAAACGACTGAACTAGCTGCTCAAACAATTGAATCCGTTACTAAAAACAAAGAACAGGAAATCACAAAAGAAACGACTGAACCGGTTGCTGAAACAATTGAACCAGTTGCTGAAAATAATTTTTGAGCTGCTATTGCACCGTATTTGACAATAAGGGAGGGGAGAAATCGACATCTACCTTTATGGTTAGGAGATTATAACTCTGGTGAAGGCTTATCTCAAGAGGATGAAGAAAATATGACTTTGTTGATGATTTCAGATCCTGTGAATTTTAAGGAAGCTGTCAAAAGGCCAAAACCCAAAATTTCGATTGGCTATGGATGAAGAAATCAAATCCATTGAAAAAAAATCAAACATGGAACTTGGTGGTTCTATCGGCTGGAGCAAAGAAAATAGGAGTAAAATAGATTTATAAGACCAAGCTAAATGAGCCTCGAAAAGTTGATAAATACAAAGCATGATTCGTTGTAAAAGGTTACACACAAGAGCATGGAATTGATTATATGGAAGTGTACACACCTATTTTCTTTTCCAGCCCAAAAAAATTTCAAACTCTATCGGCTATATGTCAAATCAGCCTTTTTATGTGGCAAGTTAAAAGAAGATATTTTTGTTGAACAATCAAAAGGCTATGAAAAGAAGGGAAATGAGGAGATGGTGTCAAAACTCTAAAAAGCTCTTTATGGATTAAAACAAGCACCTAGAACCTAGTTTAGTCCAATAGAATCCTACTTCATTAAGGAAGGATTCAAAAGCAGTTCCAGTGAGCAGACACTCTTCATCGAGAGGAAGGGAGGTAAAATTCTTATTGTAAGCATTTATGTTGATGAACTTTTATTTACTGGAGACGATGAAGAATTATTGGAGGAGTTTTAAACGTTCCAAGAAATTTTTTTTGATATGAATGACTTAAGTCAGATGAGATTTTTTTCTTAGAATTGAGGTAAGATTAGATGGTATTTTTATATCTAAAAAATAAGTATGTTGCGGAAGTTTTAAATCGATTTAGCATAGAGAATTACAATTTTGTTTGTAATACCGTTGTTCCGGGACAAAACATTGGCAAAGATGAAAATGGTGCAAAAGTAGATGTGACTTTGTATAAACAAATAGTGGGAAGTCAATGTTGTTAATGGCTCATATGAAAAGACATGAAACAAAAAGAAGTGATGCTTGGTTCTTAGATTTTAGTTGCTCACACCAAATGTGTGCAAGTGAAGGTATGTTTTCAAGCTTAGACAAGACATTTTCTCAACTTGTCAAGCATGGAAATAATACAAGTATGAAAGTTACGGTAAAGGGTGCAGTAAAATTAACTTTGCATGGGGTTCGTTACACTATTAGTAATGTGTATTGGGTATCTGAACTCAAAAATAATCTCTTGAGCCTTAAACAACTACATGAAAAGGAGTAGTAATGCTATTCAAATATGGTGCTTGTAGCATTTATCATCCACAAAAAGGAAAATGAGCATAGTCAATTATGAGCGCAAATCGACTGTTTATTTTGCCTACTGAACCATCTACCACAACAATTGAAGGAAGATGCCTCCAAGTTTCAAATACGGATGAGTCAACACTTTGACACCATCATTATGGTCATCTTGGCTACAAAGGCTTGTGCACCTTGAAACACAAAAACAAGGCATGCCTCAAATTGTAGCTCCAAACACCACCTATGAGACATGTGTAAAAGGCAAGCAACATTGGACTCCATTTCCAAAAATAGGTAAATGGAGAGAAACTGAAAAATTGGGTGTTGTTCATGCAGATTTATTTGGTCCAATTTCACCCGCTTCGAGTGGCCAGAAAAAGTACTTGTTGTGCTTTATAAATGATTTTTCAAGGAAGGCATGGAGTTATTTTCTTGTAGAGAAATTAGAAACATTTTGTCATTTCAAATTTTCAAAACAATGGTAGAGAAGGAAATTGGAGTGCCTATAAAATGTTTAAGGACAAATAGAGGAGGACAATTCTCACATGTTTCAAAACAATGATGGAAAAGGAAATTGGAGTGCCTATAAAATGTTTAAGAACAAATAGAGGAGGAGAATCCAACTCTGCAGAATTCAACGATTTTTGCAAACAACATGGAGCGAAAAGACAATTAACCATAGTCTTATACCCCACAACAAAATGGAGTGGCCGAACGCAAAAATCGCACTGTTATGAACTTGGTAAGAGCTATGCTGACAGAGAAGAAAGTGCCTAAAATTTTCTTGCCTGAAGCAGTCAGGTGGACGATTCACATTTTGATTCGATCACCCACTCTGGAAGTAAAAGACATGATACAAGAAGAGGCTTGGAGCAGAGTGAAACCATTAGTAGATTATTTACGAGTTTTTGGATGTGTCGGACATGTTCATATTCCAGCAATGCCAAGAGAAGTAAACTAGAAAATAAAGTGTAACATGTGTTTTATTTTGAGTCAGCAACGAATCCAAAGGCTATAGAATGTTTGATCCAACTACAAATAAAATTATAGTAAGTCGTAATGCAGCTTTTGAAGAAGATCGTGAATGGGGTTGAAATTTTTTAAGGTGAAACAAAACTGGACTGGGGGAAAATTTTGAAATTGATAAGAACATAGACGAAGAAGGAGAAATCGCAGAGGAAACGACTGAACTAGCTGCTCAAACAATTGAATCCGTTACTAAAAACAAAGAACAGGAAATCACAAAAGAAACGACTGAACCGGTTGCTGAAACAATTGAACCAGTTGCTGAAAATAATTTTTGAGCTGCTATTGCACCGTATTTGACAATAAGGGAGGGGAGAAATCGACATCTACCTTTATGGTTAGGAGATTATAACTCTGGTGAAGGCTTATCTCANAGCTTGGTCTTCTCATAAGCAGCCTATAGTCACCTTATCAACCACAGAAGCTGAGTTTGTTGCTTCTAGTGCCTGTGCATGTCAAGCTGTTTGGATGAGGAGGATACTCAAAGAGAGACACTCTCAAATAGAAGAAAAAAAGCTAATATGTGGTAATACTTCAACTATTAAGCTATCCAANAGAGGATGAAGAAAATATGACTTTGTTGATGATTTCAGATCCTGTGAATTTTAAGGAAGCTGTCAAAAGGCCAAAACNTTAAGCTATCCAAAAAATTCAGTTCTACATAGACGTTGCAAACACATAAGAGTAAGATCTCACTTTTTTAAAGATCTTACAAAAAAGGAACCGTTGATTTATTATTTATGCTACCTCAAATCATTTTGCTGATTTCTTGACAAAGCCTCTAAAATTAGAAGCATTTCAGAAGTTGCGTGAAGAACTTGGTGTACAGAGTTTTTCTAACTTGAACTAATTCTTGACAAAAAAGAATAAGTTCAAAGAGGGATGGTTAGAAGAATTTGATTATGTCAACAAAAACAAAAAAAAAAAAATGTTTTTTTTATAGGTAGAGTATTTTTAGGTATTTAGTTTAATGGTCTTGTGTGGTTAGTTTCTATTTTTGGTTATTTGTAAAGCTATAAAAACAAGTTTACTGTTCAATAATATGATCCTTTCAAACTCCAATTGTTTATGTTTCTGACTTAGTTATTCTTGTGTCAAAACTTAACATTGTTTATGTTTCTGACTTAGTTATTCTTGTGTCAAAACTTAACAAACACATGCAATCATGCTCTTTGGAACTCTTTGTTCTCTAGGGTGGCCCCCAGTCTCAAACTAATATGGATGTATAGTACTTCCCTACACACGACCCACATGTGCAAGTGTGAATTTCCAGGGGGCTCGCACGCACCTGGACCCTCTCTAATTAAGCTAATATATAGCGATGTCCGGTGTCATGTTATCCATAAATACCCTTATTATCATACCGTGCGCATCCACACGCATCATCTCTGAGGAAGTATCCCTATGCTTGTGAACAAACAACATGCATGAGGCCTTGAGTTTCCATCTTATAATCTCTAATGACACAACCCTCTAGTCTCATCTCTTTGTTACATTAAGTAACACATGCTCACTGAATATTTATATTAATATCATTTTCATGCTCTTAGGGTTGTGTCCTATGTCGGTCTATCGACATGATGCAATATGAGACTCATCATCATATATCATGCTTAATATGAAAAATATCAACATATTAAGACAAACGTCATGCAATCATCATAATCATCATATTGTCATAAACTGCATCAAGCATATCAAGTACGTCATTCATCGAAATATATATATTACGTACATTATCTAGCATCACCATATACTCATACTTCATATACTCATACATCATCATATACTAGTATACGACATCCTACGATACAACTCATACATCATCATAACTCATACATCATAAATTGTAACACATACAATTTCTAGCTTATCTTATAGTAAGACCACTTACTTGGTTAGTCTTAGTTGGAGTTCTCCATAATTATGCTACGTAAGCTCCTGTTCCTCGCTGCTTCAAAGGTCGCCTGGGTTTTTTTCCTATCATATTGTTCGTCACTTTCTATTAGTATTTCATAATTAAATTACAAATCCAATTAATAATGTGAAATACGGCTCTAAAACGACCTCAATTACCTTAATCGAGGTCGAAAATAGATATTAGAGAGTTGAAACGGTTGAAATCAGGAAAAAATTGGAAAATCGAGCCGAATAGCCACCACTGCGCCGTCCAATCCAGTCAAGCCGAAGGGCTGCTTGCGCTGCAACTTGACATGTGCCAACATCTGAGCCGGACACGACAATGCTGACATCTCAAGTCGAGGTGTGGGTCGAAGTTATTGTTTGCGTCGCGATTCTTGTTGGCTTACGGGTCGTTGACTACAGGTATGCGGCTTTGCTTTGGTTGCGGGCTCCAGATGAGTTTGGGCTACTAGGTTGATTATTGGGTTTTAGGTCAAGCTGGGATTGGGCCTTGGGTTTATAGGTTTGTTTCTGGTTGTAGAGCGGGCGCAGGTTGCATGCAGGTTGCAGGCTTGACCAGCCTCTGGCGGCTGGGAAGTGTACAGATGCATATACGATGCCATATCATATCGTTCATATTAGAGACATTAGACACATACGTCATATCCTAAAGTTTCATATTAGACACATAGTTCGCGTTTTGCGTGTCAATCATATTATATCATTCCTTCAACATATCATATAAGGGTTGTATTTCATGCTAGTTCGTCGTTATGCATATCAATCATATGATATCATTCATATTAGACAAATATGCCATATCATAACATTTTCATGCTTCAAGACATCAGTTCTCATCATGCACATATCATATCATATTATATATCACAACAGTCACAAAACATATCACGAGTCATGCCTTCAATATATCATATCACAAACATATCAATTCTCTCAATACAGCATATCAATCATATATCATCTCATATAAGTTTGCATATAGCACCACGAGCACATGTCATCATACAGCACACAATTGATGATGCTCCCTCCCCTCTCTATTAGTTACTCTAGACAAATCATTTACCATTAGAATTTTTTTAGATAGATTCCTAAGTTAAGATTCGATCTCCTAACAATATTGGTTGGATATCACATATCCGTCGTCATTGTGAAAGAAGAATTGACATTAGAGGGGACTAATCCAGTCAGTCGTGTTCTGAAATCTATCTTTTCCGTCAATGGTGTAATTTCAGTTGCAATTTTTAGATTAGAAAATTAAGTGACAAGTATTAATATGTATTCTAGGAATTTACATTTCATATCAAATTATCTACCTATTTATCTCGACCAATTTTAGTTTTAGAAAAAATGTCGATAATTTAAGAAAAATTAATTCTCAAAAGAAACTAAATGTTCTAGGAGGTTACTATACCAGAACTTATCCAAACGTGCCAAAATCCATGGTAAACAAGGACAAAAAACGACAAAAATTGCAAAAGAGAGAAAATAAAACAAAACTTGGTCTCGATTGATGATGCTCTGTTCCGTGTTTTCAAGTCTTAACATATTTGTTGTTCGTGACTTGAGCTGGGTCGAGTTGAGATATTTTTCTAGACCTAACTCAGTAACTTGGATCATAAAAATTTTCAACTCGAACAACCCTTATTAAATAATTAAATCTTTTGATTTTCATGATTAGAATAATATTTAAGAAAAAAAATGGGAACGAAGCTTTTTGGAAATGGCCTATGGTGCCCCATGTTGAAGGTTTGGACCATGACTTTTGCGATTCCTATCTCCCGTGACGTGTCTTTCCTTCTATTCCATAATTAACACGATGAAGATTCCTCTTGTGAACGATTATAATTACTTCCTCGTTGAGGCTGACTCGAAGAGGAAGAGGTTGGAGTCGTCTGTTGAGATCCGCAATGAGTAAGTTTTCCTTCTCTTTGTCTTTATCTATCTTGATGGTGTTAATATAACACATGCGGAAGCAATTAGGATCTTAGGCACTTTTTGAACATCAATTATAGTAAATAACTAGCATAGTCATAAGTATTAAAACTTAATGAATTTGAATACTAACCTTTTGTAGTTCAAAATTTTTTTTCCTCACGAACCGGTTTTGAACCACCACTAGTGTCTTCTCCACTATCCTCTGGCCTTAGAACGGGATTGTGGAATCCGGTGAGTGACTAAACTTGGGAGGGATTTTGTATATATGAAGAGAGTGTTTGTGAGAGGTTTTTCTCAAGGTTTTCACCAAGGAACCCCTCCCATGTACCATGATCACTCTATTTATAGAGTTATGTTGGCATGTTCATGCAAATTTGAGATCACCCAATTTTGACACTCAAAATTTCACTCAAATNAGAGTCATGTTTGCATGTTCATGCAAATTTGAGATCACCCAATTTTGACACTCAAAATTTCACTCAAATGTTTGGGACGGCAAGCATGCAAGTTTGAGTTCACCCAATTTTGACACTCAAAATTCCANCATGCATGTTTGAGTTAACCAAATTTTGACACTCAAAATTCCACTCAAACTTGTGGGGTTTATTTGGCAAGCATGCAAGTTTGGTTAAACCAAATTTTGATACCTCAAAGTTCCACTAACATGGATTTNGATGAAAGTCAACATTTTGACTTTCTTCATTTTAATTCAACAATTAATTTGAATAATGAATTTCAAATTAAAGTAACATTAAATAATTAATTAAACAATTTAATTAATATTTAATATTAATTCAAATGTCCATCCCAATTAATTATGACACATATTTGATTAAGATATTTAAATCTTATTTAAATATCTCAGATTCTCTCTTTTCGTTTAATTCGTAAATAAAATAAAATTGCGGTTAAATATATCGTATATATGTAACGCATATTCCCTAATTTGAATTCGAACACTTCGAACTCACTCGTCACACTGTTCTATGGTTTAGTCCGATATGAGCTAGCAGAGGGACCTAATGGACCTATAGATCATGGGCTCCAACGATTCAAGATTAACCGATTAAACTCATTAACCTGGTTAACCAACATTCGTTAACTACTAGGACACTCCACTATAGCCTAGTAGTTGCACTCCCCTCACTATAGATATATTTCTGTCCATCTGATATAACCATGATTAGTAAGTCGATCCTTCACAGGTTGTTCGTAACTAGAGCTGGGTCAATTTACCGTTTTACCCCTGAAGTTACTTCTTGTTCCTTAAGTCCCATTGATCCTCTTGTAAACAATTGGTTTGTGGTCCAACCAGTAAACCGAATCCCTCTCAGGCCAATGAGAGGGTGGGGCCCCTTGTTCAAGACCTGGAGTCAGTGCTTAAGGGAACTACCTTTCTTCTATCCCTAAAAGTGGGTAGGAGTGAATTCCGTCTTGCACCCCACGTCCCCAGCCATTCACCCAGTCTTACCCCTGAAATGGGAGGCCTATTGAGTCGGCAAACTTAAGTCACTCTCATCCATGCAAATCTAAGGATAATTCCGAATAAACAGGAGTTCATGGTTAGCTCAGGATTAAAACCGAGTTACCTAGGTTATCGAATGAAAAGAAAATCAGTCTCAACAGTAAACGACTTTATAAAGTGAGAGTGGTTTTCTTCATGGTCCGATCTTATGCAATACTCATTGCATAGGACGCCCCCACTCACATGTCTCCACATGTACAATTTAGTGATCACATTGTTTATATCATATACAAGAGTGGGTCGCATCCATAGGGTTCCTAGAATAAGGTACTCAGCCTTATCCTTATACTATAGATTATTTTGACTATATACTTGAACTTGATCCACTCTTATGTCTCTACATATAGTTCAAGTAATCATACTATAGCTAGAGTGTTCTTAGTTTATTGGATTTAGATTAATGATCGTAAAGTTCACTTTATTCAATAAAAATCTTTACTGAATAAACAACAATAATAACTTTATTGAAAATAGAATATGTTTTTGTTTACAAACTATGAGTTTTAGGACATAAAACCCAACATATCTATCTCTTACTCCCACGGTGGTGTGTATTACCGACAAAAATGGGAGTGAAAATAGTTGTGTGAATAAGGGGTATTGGATTCCTTTTTCTCTCGTGTGTTATCAAATAATATATTTTTCAGAGGTCGATGTAATACAGTAGTGAGTATTCTCGCTTGTCACTCGAGAGACTTGAGTTTGAACCCCGAAAATAATAAGTTTAATTTTCTTTTGAAGATTTTAATCAGATTCAAAATTGGATTACTTTTTGTAACAGCGATTGATAAAATCTGGTGTGTTAACAAATATTATATTTTTCGAAAGTCGTCGTTGTAGAGTGGTGAGTATTCCCGCGAGTTTGATCCCCTGCAGCGACGAATTTTAATTTTCTTTTGGATAGTTTTAATTGAATTCGAAATTCGGTAGTGGTGAACCGGATGATTTGGTTTTGTTCCCCAACAACGAAATTTGGAATTGGATTCCTTTAGATCTCATGTGTTAACAAATAATATATTTTTCTGAGGTCGATGTAATACAGTAGTTAGTATTCTCGCTTGTCACTCGAGAGACCTGAGTTTGAACCCCAACAATAATAAGTTTAATTTTCTTGTGATAATTTTCACCGGATTTGAAATTGGATTACTTGTTCCGAATCTTCGATTGATAAAATCTAAAGCGTTAACAATGGATCACTTTTTCTAGAGATGATTAGTAAAATTTGGAGCGCTAACAAATAATTTATTTTTTACGAGTCGTTGTAGTATAGTGGTGAGTATTCCTGCTTGTCACACAGGTGACCCAGGTTCGATCCCCGGCAACGGCGATTTTAGTTGTTTTAGTTTTTTAGTAGTTTGAGCGGAATTCGAAATTGTACTGCGGTGAACCGGGGTTCGATCCCCGGCAACCGTGATTTTAATTTTACTTCGGTAGTTTTAACGGAACTCGAAATTAGACAGCGGTGAACCGGTCATGCTGNTAACGGTGGATAGCGGCGAACCTGTCACGCCGGTAGTTTGGGTTGCGTTAACAATGAAATCTTGTGTGTTAACAAATAATATGTTTTCAAAGGTCGTTGTAGTGGTACGGTGGTGAGTATTTCCGCTTGTCGCTCGAGTTATTATGTTCCAGAGGTCGTTGAAGTATAAGGGTGAGCATTCCTGCTTGTCACTCAAGTGGCTTGAGTTTGATCCCCAATAATAGCAAGTTTAATTTTGTTTTGACAATTTTAATCGAATGTCGTTACTGGATTACTTTTCCTAAAAAATGGTTTATGAAATCTTGTGTGTTAACAAATATTATGTTTTCAGAGGTCGTTGTAGTGGTACAGTGGTGATTATTTCCGCTTGTCACTTGAGTGGCTTGAGTTTGATCCCCAATAATAACAAATTTAATTTTGTTTTGACAAATTTAATCGGATTCAAAATTTGATTACGTTTTTTAACCGCGATTGTTTTGATAAGTTTACTAAGTTCCTTTCATTTGACTATATCTCGACCATCACACTATAAACCAATTTTTAGAATAACTCTTGCATGTTACTATGCTTGGTTCACAAGCTTAAGATGGCATGTTACAACTTATGCCTTAAGAAATAAAGAAAATTAAAAACTTATAAGCTCTACAACTACCAAGGTAAGAGGAATGCTAGGTACTACTTAAGGGGGTAAGGGACTAAGGTCTTCAGACACAGAAACTCAAGAAACTCCTAAGACCTCCCACCGTACAGAATGTTCATGACTTAGACTACGCTGCTTAGAACGTATGAAGCCTTGAGCATAGGTATTCAGACTACGTCGCTTGGAATGTATGAAGCCTTGGACATAGATATTCAAGTTGTATCACATGGCAAACACTAGACGAAAGATTTTAGACTACGCTACTTGGAACATATTAAACATTGAGCGTAGGTATTCAGACTATGCCGCTTGGAACGCAGGAAGCCTTGGGCATAGGTATTCAGGTTGTATCACAAGGCAAGCCATGAATGTAGAATAAGACTACATCGCTTGGAATGTAAGAAGCTTTGGATGTATGTTTTCAGATAGTATCACATGGCAAGCCCTAGATGCAGGTTCAGACTATGTTTCTTGGAACGTATGAAGCCTTAGACATAGGTTTTCTGGTTCATGACTGATAACATATATCATATGGGGAGTGTCTTGGAGAACGAACCAAGAACCTAAAAAGTAACCATGAAAGAGACAACGATCAAGGACTAGAACATGGATCAAGGACTAGAACATGGATCCAGATCTAAATTTTGAAATCAATAACCCAGAACCATAGTACTAAGGCCCTTAGATCAAAACCAAGGTTGAGACCTTAGAATCCTAGGACCAAGGTCCTCAGAATAGATAACGATAAGAATTCACAAGTCTAGATCATAACTAAAGGGGCCTAAGTACTTGCAACAAGAATCCAAACAAGAAAAGAAAGAGTATTATACCCTAGCATACCAAAGACACGATTAAGAGCCTACAAGTAGGCTACTTATTGAGTCTACTATCAGCCTACATGATATCTTGGAAATCACTGACAACCCGCATGATCAACATCCTTCTATAGGACAAAGCCATTGGACAAGACAATCAAATAAACTATCAAGTGACACATCCATAACCAATCTCACGCCTAAGTCAAAGGTTCCATACTAGAGTTGAAAGGGAAGTTGAAGCTCTGCGACACTGTATCGACTATAATTACCTACATGCTAACTTGAAAATAACATCAACTTTTTTTCTATATGGCACTTGCTTTAATTATTTTTTTTCCTAGAAACTACTCCATTTTTATTGATTGATGAGTAATGCATTTAATAAATAGGAACTATATGAATAAACATCTGATCTTATCTTTACTAACATAATGAGATTTATTTTAATAAAAAATATAATGTTTTCGCGATTGGANAAGGCCCTTAGATCAAAACCAAGGTTGAGACCTTAGAATCCTAGGACCAAGGTCCTCAGAATAGATAACGATAAGAATTCACAAGTCTAGATCATAACTAAAGGGGCCTAAGTACTTGCAACAAGAATCCAAACAAGAAAAGAAAGAGTATTATACCCTAGCATACCAAAGACACGATTAAGAGCCTACAAGTAGGCTACTTATTGAGTCTACTATCAGCCTACATGATATCTTGGAAATCACTGACAACCCGCATGATCAACATCCTTCTATAGGACAAAGCCATTGGACAAGACAATCAAATAAACTATCAAGTGACACATCCATAACCAATCTCACGCCTAAGTCAAAGGTTCCATACTAGAGTTGAAAGGGAAGTTGAAGCTCTGCGACACTGTATCGACTATAATTACCTACATGCTAACTTGAAAATAACATCAACTTTTTTTCTATATGGCACTTGCTTTAATTATTTTTTTTCCTAGAAACTACTCCATTTTTATTGATTGATGAGTAATGCATTTAATAAATAGGAACTATATGAATAAACATCTGATCTTATCTTTACTAACATAATGAGATTTATTTTAATAAAAAATATAATGTTTTCGCGATTGGATAACACAAATTAGTACCCAATAGTTTTCACAAATCTAGTATAAACATCTAATCATCTACTTTCTTCATATATCTCTACCCAACCTAAAAAAACAAAAAAATAAAATAACAAAGAATTCAAACATATAAGACTATAAGTAGTGAATGGGAGTATAGGTAGAGGAGTAACTACTTGGGTACTAAAAAATATAGATTTCAAACAATTGAAATTGTCTATCCAAATCTTAACATTCTATAATTTTTATTACACCTATTCGGATAAATAATTTTAGAATAATCAAATTGTGTCTCTATTTAAAACTAAAGGTATGATAATAATATTTGAATGTCCAAGTCAAATAAATGAATGAAATAATAATACATTCAATAAAAAAAAAATTGTGACAAGTGAGCCTTTGGTGTAGTGATATGATTCTTACATATTAATTCTCCTTTTCTAATCGAGATACATACATGAAATTGTAGTAATGCAAAATCGAGGTACATACATGAAATTGTAGTAATGTAAAATATGAGATAATGATGAATAGAAATCATAAATATATTATTTTTTAAAGTTCATAGATTTATTACATACAAATCTTACAAATATTTGTGGTACCCTAATTTAGTGATTAAGACATTGGAGTTCAAATCTTGGTGGGTCTTTTTCCATATTTGTTTACGTGTTGTTTACATATTTCATGTTGAAACTATATAGATTCACAAAATTTATTTATTATATTTCCTTCCATCTGAAAGATTTGTTTTGGAGCAAGGCCTGATTTTCTTCCCAAAATTTCTTTATTATATTTCCTTCCATCTAAAAGATTTGTTTTGGAGCAATGTCTTAAAGCATTTGGTCTTAATTTTGGAATTTGATCCTCTATCTTCAACTTATTCAAGAAAGAATAATTTTTTTTCCTTAGGCAACCTGATGTAGGATGTATTAACTCTCGATTTCTTCATCAAAAGCGCTTAATTTTGGAATTTGATCATCCGTCTGCAACTTATTCAAGAAAGCATAATTTTGTTTCCTTATGCAACCTGATCTAGGACGTATTAACTCTCGATTTCTTGTCAAAAGCGCTCAACTTAATCTTCTAAAGCTAAAGAAAGACTCAATTATGAAGAAAATGGATCTAGAATTTTACACAAAAATAATTTTCTTCAATTGGACACACAGTGAATCTTGTTAAGCTTCGTGGTCTTCAATTGGACACACACTTAAATTTTAATGTGTTGAAACTATATAGATTCACAAAATTTCTTTATTATATTTCCTTCCATCTAAAAGATTTGTTTTCGAGCAAGGCCGGATTTTCTTCACAAAATTTCTTCATTATATTTCCTTCCTTGTTTTGGAGCAATGTCTTAAAGCATTTGGTCTTAATTTTGGAATTTGATCATTCATCTCCAACTTATTCAAGAAAGAATAATTTTTTTTTCTTTAGGAAACCTGATATAGGATGTATTAACTCTAGATTTCTTCATCAAAAGCGTTTAATTTTGGAATTTGATCATCGGTCTGCAACTTATTCAAGAAAGTATAATTTTGTTTCCTTATGCAACTTGATCTAGGACGTATTAACTCTCGATTTCTTCATTAAAAGCGCTCAACTTAATCTTCTAAACCTAAAGAAAGACTCAGTTATGAAGAAAATGGATTGTAAGTAAGATTTTCATCCTTACCCCAGAATTTTACACAAAAATAATTTTCTTCAATTGGACATACTCTAAGTCTTGTTAACCTTCGTGGTCTTCTATGGAAATATTCATTGGAGGTGCAAAAATCGAACAGGATATGTTTCTCTTGACAAATTTGCGTGTAGGCTCAGATTTAATGTTCTAGCTTCAACCTTCTTCATTTAATAGCGGACAAAATGGGGAAGTTGTGTTTGAGGCACCTTCAACACTTCATTTCTTCACCAAACTTGTGGGTAATCTCATTTAGAAGGAGTAGAAGAAAATTTGAAGGAAAATGGTTGACTATGGCTCCCAAATTTGGAATAAATTCGATAGTGAGAAACCGAAAATCTTAGAGGCTGTAACAACTCATAGTTGAAGACTCGAATTAGCTCGATTCTTTTTCAAAACCAAAACCCCTACTCCAGGTTTTATAGAGTGAGCTTAAACTGACAATACAACTTCTAGATTGCCGTGAATTTGAGATTGAGTTCATAAAATTTATGCAATATATATTCTCTATGATTAGTGGGCAACTAGTTTCCATTTTGAATTTGGTCATTGGATTTGATGAATTGTGTCTCTTCTATAAGATACTTGGATTCGATTCTTGTTCTTGTCTTTCGAACTTAGACCTTAAGTTCTATCATAGCTTTCTAAGTTCTTTTCATGATCTACCCTAAGAACCTTGGCTCTAAGCTATGAAGTCTTAACCTGTGTTCTGATCTAAAAACTTTAGTTCTAAGGTTCACGGTTCTAAATCTGAAACACTTGGGCCTTGTTCCGNTCTTTCCTTAGTTCTTCATCTGTTGCATAAGACATTTCCTCTAATATGTATGGTATGAGTAATGAATGTGACAATCTGTGTCTAAGGCTTCATTCGTTCCAAGAGACACAGTTTGTTCTTACGTCTAAGGCTTCTTGTGTTCCAAGCGACATATTCTGAACCTGCCTCCATGACTTTATGCATTCCCTGCGATACAACCTAAAACCTACACCTAAGGCTTCTTACAATCAAAGTGATGTAGTCTGAAACCTGCATCCAAAACTTTTTACGTTTCAAGTGATGTAGTATGTAGACCTATACCAAAGGCTTCATACATTCTAAGCGGTGTAGTCTAAATACCTATGCTGAAGGTTTCATATGTTTTGAGCGTCGTAGTCTGAATACCTACATCCAATGTTTCATACATTGTAAGCGTTTTAGTCTGAAATCTACATCCAATACTTCTTACCTTTCAAGCACTGCAGTCTTCAAAACCTACATCCAAAATTTGTTACGTTTCAAGTGATGTAGTATGAGTCATGAACACATTGTACCATAGGACATGAAGACCTTGGACCTTTATTCTTAAGTGGTACCAAACATTCTTCTTTTCTTAATTCCTATACGCCTTGTGTTGGTCTTTTCCTTGGTTCTTGTCTTTAGAATATTCCATTTGTTTGGATTCTTAATTATTGAGGCTTAAGTCATAAATATTTTATGGCGAACAGCAATCTCATTAATTAAGAACTCTTCATAATAATGGATCTTGATTAGAGTCACAAGGATTATATCCTTTTAAGCCTTAACTTTTCCCCTAATTTGGTTTTAATTCTAAATTTAATCTAAGTAACTTAAACTCCAATATATAGATCTGTATGTCCTCATGCATAAACCTTTATTAAAGTCTTAAGTTAATTAAGGGCATGTGGACTTTGAAATATATAAAGTAACCTAAAGGCATTTTAGTCATTTTATCTATAAGTCTTGATTTAGCCTCTCATCCTTGATCATCATGAAACAAGGCCGATTACAAAATTTCATGTTATTTAGAGGTCATTTAGGTAATGAATAGAAGACAACCGTCATGGGGGTATTTTGGTCATTTGCATCATTTATTGGTTTAGCCAATTATCTTTATCCCCAAATTTAATATATGCCCTCAACATGTTAAATTTCATGGACAACCGTGTTCATTTAGCGAATTATTTTTTATGTTACTTGTTTATGAAGAAAACGCTCATTCAGGACCTTAACTTATGGTTCTTAGTATTTTTCTTTCATATTCCCTTAATCAATGCTTAACTTTAAGGTTCATACTAGAAATCAAAGGGTTCCTATAAGTATTTCTTAAGAAAAGTTCTAGATGATTTTATACCTCATCATTCGTGTTCGGGACCTCCGTTTTTTAGCTTTCGATACTTGAATGACTCCAAATTTTCTTTGACAAACTCTTTAGAGTTTATAGTTTCTGGAACCATAAATTTTCTTTTTAAAGAATGAGTCAGTAGGAATGTTAAAATTTAGAAAAAAAACTAACGGAGTACTTGATTTTAGGCTTGCGTGGCCGCCTCAATTGAATCGCTCACGCCATTCTTGTCTTCCTTTGAAAGAAAGAAGATATGTGTGAACCGTTGTGCTGCTATTTAAAAACAAATCATCTTAGCTCTGAGAATTTCTCCCCTCAATTTCATGAAACTTAAAAGATAGAATTTCAAGGTAGATCTAGGAACTAACTTCTTACCATCAAGGGTAATGAAGCTCAAGTTATAGCTTGTCCAATTTGGATAAAAATAGGGTTACCCGTATGGAGTAAACCAAGTGGATTTTCTAATTTGTTGAAATAATTGAGGTACTTTTAGGCCATGATTTCTTCACAAAAGTTCGTCCTTATACTTCCCTCGAGCTTAAAAATTCATTTTGAGGGGACAAATCTATGTTTGTGGACTTAATTTTGGATTTCTTCACTAGGTCTGCAACTCAACCCATAACGCGAAAATGAGATTTCTTGAACAGCTAGATCCTTACATCGTTAGGCCATGACTCCTTCATGAACACTGTCTATCTTAGTCCCCAAAAGTTTATGGAATCATCAATTTTGGATGAGAAGGATTATAGGAAAAAAATTGAAACTTACCCCAATTCTTACCCGAAAATGAATTTCTTAAATTGGGCACTCTCTGGAATATATTGGTCTTTGAGCTCTTCTATGAAAATGTTCCTTGGAGGTTCAAAAATCCAATCGGATGGATGAGAAGTGACTATTCGAGTGTAGCCATAATTATAAATTCAAGCTTCCTCGAGCGCCTCTAATGGCAGATTGAATTGGGTACATAGGTTAGGTGCATTTTTTGTACTCGATTCTTTTACCATACTTGCTGGTAATCTTATTTAAAACGTGTAGAAACAAGTTTGAATGAAAATTGTGGACTAGCTTTCAGATTTAGAAGAAATCCAAGAAAGGGATGACAACCCACATCAACCCAACCATCCAAGCTTTTGTTGAAGCGAGAACCCTTTAATCAAAGAAATTAACACTTTCTCATACAAAATTTGGATCAACTGAGAGATGACTAGAATTAGATTACCTTTAAGATGAAAGATATTTGAAACCTTGTTCTAAATTGAGTCACTCCACAATTGATCAAGACTTGATTGAATGGCTCAGATGCAATCTACCACAAGAATTGCATGAAACTTAGAATTAGATTACCTCTAAGATAAAAAATATTTGGAACGTTGTTCTAAATTGAGTCACTCAGAATTGATCAAGACTTGATTGAATGGCTCATATGCAATCTACCTCAAGAATTGCATGAAACTTAGAAATGACAAAATGATGCTCAAATTTCTAAGGGTGAAAGTCTCAATTTGAGATCTAAATTTCATTCATCAATTATGCCTTTTACATAATAATTTGTAGTATTTATAGTCTCTCCACAAAAGAAACTATCAACTATTCAAACACCCATTAAATTTGCTATTAAAATAAAGATAATGTGTAAAAATGATCGGAATAACTTATGTAACGACCCTAAATTTTTACTAATCTTAAAGTTGCGATGCCTCCATTAGCCTTACAGGGGAATCCTACCTTTAATTTAAAAATGTAGTAGCACAAGACTTGTGCCATGGTCTCAGAGTTCTGATGCCTTCGTCCTGCCTTTATATGAAAAATGTAGTAACACAAGGGGTCTCAGAGTTGTGATGCCTTTATCCTGCCTTTATATGAAACCTTTATATGAAAAATATAGTAGCACAAGGCTTGTGCCACGGTCTCAGAGTTGCAATGGCTCCGTCCCCCTTATAGGGGCGCCTTAAAAAACGTTTCTCTTTTCTTGTATTATGCAAGGCATACCTAATGGTGACAAAACATCGACGTTGGGACCATGGAACGTGTCAAGCCTACATTGTAGGCTATTCTATACATCATAAGGTAGTCCACAAAATTTAAAACCTAGAGCTCTGATACCAATTGCAACCACCTTAAATTATAACTTTTAAGAGAAAACATCATCTATAATATAAATCTCGAAAGCATTTAAAACGTCATCTTCTCTGGAAAACACAGTCATAGTCTTATGTGTTTAAATACGAAATACTTAAATTTAGAAAAAAATAAAAAGAAATACAAAATAATTTAAAACGATGAAATGCAAAAAAAACCTATTCTAACCCAAGACTAGGAATTTAAATATGAATCTACCCTTTCACGTGCCACCGTCTCTATTCCTGACCTCTATATAAGGGGCCATGCAAATGCAAACACTGTTAGAAGAATTTGATTATCTAAAAAATAGTTAAATAAAGATCGTTTCTTTTGGATAGTTAGAGTATTTTTCGGTATTTAGTTAACTATTTTGCTAGATTTGTTGTTAGTTTCTATTTTTTGTTGTTAGTTTCTATTTCTCGTTATTGGTAAAGCTATGAAAGCTAGTTTCAATATTCAATAATATCATCACTTGAAACTCTTATTCTTTATGTTTCTGTCAAAACATAACAATTGGTATCAAAGCCACCACTAGGCTTTGTAGAGTAGCAATTTTTTAGTGATCAAATAGAGAGAGTATGAGTGAAGACAAAACTTTAACGAAGATCCCTCACTTCGATGATCACTGTGATCATTTGAGTGAGCTGATGGAAAATTTTCTCAGAGCAAAGGGTCTATGGAGTGTCGTAAAGATTGGTTTCTTAGAACCAGAGGAAGGAACAATGCTGACTGAGGCATAAAAGGGCCACCTTGATGATGCTAGACTCAAAGATCACCAAGTAAAGCATCACCTTTTGCAGGAAATTGATCGTACTGTCTTTGAACAAATTTTGGATCATTGCACAGCCAAAATTGTTTCAGACTTAATAAAGCAAAAATTTGGTGGAAACCAAAAAGTGAAGAAATCTATTTTTAATGCATTAAAGAGAGAATTTGAGATCATAGAGATGAAGAAGGATGAAAGTATAAAAAATTATTTTGGAAGAGTGATGATAATCTCCAACAAGATGAGAAGCAATGGAAAAGATATGCCTAACAAGAAAATTGTAGAAAAAATTATGCATAACTCAAAAATTTACTTATGTTGTAGTATCCGTTGAAGAATCCAAAGATACTGATAACATATCCATTGATGAATTAAAAGTTTCCTAGTAGTGCATGAACAAAATTTCGAAGATCCAGCATTAATGGAGAGGAGCAACTTCTAAAAGTCAAAGGTCAAATGGAAATAAGTATCAGAGGAAGAGGAACTTACAGGGGCAAGAGGACGCGGAAGAGAAAGATCAACTTTCAACAAAGCAACTGTTGAATGTTATAGGTGTCATGACTTAAGTCATTTTCAATATGAATGTCCAAAGAAGAATAAGGAATTGGATTATGGAGGGCTAGAAGAAGAGGATGAAATATCATTAATGGCTCATATGGAAAGACATGAAACAAAAAGAAGTGATGCTTGGTTCTTAAATTTTGGTTGCTCACATCATATGTGTGCAAGTGAAGGTATGTTTTCAAGCTTAACAAGACCTTTTCCCAAAATGTCAAGCTTGTAAATAAAAAAAGTAAGAAAGTTACTGGAAATGGTGTAATAAAATTAAATTTGCATGGGATTTGTTACACTTAATAAGTAATGTGTATTGGGTACCTGAACTCAAAATTAATCTTTTGAGTGTTGGACAACTACATGAAAAAGGAGTAGTAGTGTTGTTCAAAGATGGTGTATGTAGTATTTATCATCCACAAAAAGGAAAAATAGCAGAGTCAATTATGAGCGCAAATCGGCTGTTTATTTTGCGTACTGAACCATCTACCACAACAAATGAAGGAAGATGTCTCCAAGTTTCAAATATGGATCAGTCAACACTTTGGCACCATCGTTATGCTCATCTCGTGATAAGCGCCTACACCGCTGGAATTTACAAAGCTAGAGGTTCTTCTAGAATCCTTGCAAAACGCTCACAGAGAAAGCTAACTTAACGGATTGATTCCAACCAAGAGCTGGTTAGAAGATGAATGACTCTTAGATCGAACTTGGAATCTATGATGGTCACTCTTAGATACCAAGACAATTCACTCCAGAATTAGCTTGATCAAAACTAATTCAATGAATCGGTTTAAACATCAAACCTAAAGCAAGATTTGAAAAAGAATAACACCAAAAGGGTATCAAGAAAACACAAAGGTTTTTTCTGTATTCAACCAAAATCCCTCAAACATGAATATTACATGCCTTTAAATAGGCCCAGAAGATAACCCTAACAAAATAAAGTTCAGCCACCAACCACTAATAAATGCTAATAAATGCTATTAAATACAAATTGACGAATATAAGGCAATTCATACAAACGATTAATAAATGTTATTAAATATAAAATGAAGCAAATAAGGAATTAATAATTTCCTTAATTGGTAATTCAACTACCAAAGGCAAGTCTTCTAATTACTTTCCAATATCAGCCACTCCATTATCTTCTTGATTTGATATGCTAATGCTATAAAGATTTTTGGCCTCAAAAGTCTTTGTTTCAACCGATACACTAGCTAGCTTTTGAAGATGCAATGTATAGGCCTCTTGAATCTTTTTAACCTTGCTTCTTGTAATCGGTCCTTCGGGTACATGCACGTGATCAGTTGTTGGATTCATATCATCTCGGCTATAAAGGCTTGTGCACCTTGAAACACAAAAACATGGTGAAAGGCTTGCTGCAAATTGTAGCTCCAAACACCACCTGTGAGGCATGTATGAAAGGCAAGCAACATTGGTCTCCATTTCTAAAAATGGGTAAATGGAGAGCAACCGAAAAATTGGGTCTTGTTCATGCAGATTTATGTGGTCCAATTTCACCAACATCAAGTGACCATGAAAAGTACTTGTGCTTTATAGATGATTTTTCAAGGAAGGCATGGAGTTATTTTCTTGTAGAAAAATGAGAAACATTTTATCATTTCAAATATTTCAAAACAATGGTGGAAAAAGAAAGTGGAATGTCTATGAAATTTTTAAGGACAAATAGAGGAGGAGAATTCAACGATTTTTGCCAACAACATGGAGTGAAGAGACAATTGACCACAACCTACACCCCACAACAAAATGAAGTGGTCGAACGCAAAAATTGCACTGTTATGAACTTGGTAAGAGCTATGTTTACAAAGAAGAAAGTGTCTAAAAATTTCTTGCCTGAAGCAGTCAGATGGATGATTTACATTTTGAATCGATCACCCACCCTTGCAATAAAAGACATGACCCCAAAAGAGGCTTGGAGCGGAGTGAAACCATTAGTAGATTATTTCATAGTTTTTCGATGTGTGGACATGTTCATATTCCAGATGCCAAGAGAAACAAACTTGAAAGTAAAGTGTAACATGTTTTATTTGGAGTCAGCAGCGAATCCAAAGGCTATAAAATGATTGATCCAACTACAAATAAAATTATAGTAAGTCGTAATGTAGCTTAATGGGATTGAAATTTTTTTTAAGGTGAAAAAAATTGGAGTGGGAAAATATTGAAATGTATAAGAACATAGCCGAAGAAGGAGAAATCACGGAGGAAACGACTAAACTAGTTGCTAAAAATTTTTTCCATTAGCTATTGCACCATATTTGACAATAAGGGAGGGGAGTAATCGACATCCACCAATATGGTTAGCAGATTATAATTCAGGTGAAGGCTTATCTGAAGAGGATGAAAAAAATATGGCATTATTGTTGATTTCACATCTAGTGAATTTTGAGGAAGCTATCAAAAGCCCAAAATTGAGATTGGCTATGAATGAGGAAATCAAATCCATTGAAAAAAATTAAATATGGAACTTGGTGGTTTTATCAGCTAGAGCAATGAAAATAGGAGTGAAATAGATTTATAAGACCAAACTAAATGAGTTTGGAGAAGTTAAGAAATACAAAGCAAGATTGGTTGTAAAAGGCTACACGCAAGAGCATGAAATTGATTATATGGAAGTGTATGCACCTGTGGCCAGAAAAGATATTGTGAGAATGATCATTGCTTTTGTAGCCCAAAAAGGTAGAGTGTTAGATGTCAAATAAGTTTTTTTATATGGCAAGTTAAAAGAAGATATTTTTGTTAATAACCAAAAGGCTACGAGAATAAGGGAAGTGAGGAGACAAGAATAAGGGAAGTGAGGAGACAGTGAACAAACTCCAAAAGGCTCTTTATGGATTAAAACAAGCACCTAGACCTGGTTTAGTCGAATAGAATCCTACTACATCAAGGAAAGATTCAAAAGTAGTTTCAGTGAGCAAACACTCTTCATCAAGAGGAAGGGAGGTAAAATTCTTATTGTAAGCATTTATGTTGCTGATCTTTTATTTAGTGGAGATGATGAAGAATTATTGGAGGAGTTTAAACGTTCCATGAAGAAAAGATTTGATATGACTGACTTAGGCCATATCAGATTTTTTCTTGGAATAGAGGTAAGATTAGATGGTATTTTTATATGTCAAAAAAATTATGCTGCTGAAGTTTTATCGATTTAGCATCGAGAATTACAATTTTGTTTGTAAGCCCATTGTTTGAGGACAAAAAAAATTGGCAAAGATGAAAATGGTGCAAGAGTAGATGTAACTTTGTATAAACAAATAGTGGGAAGTCTGATGTATCTCACAGCTACTCGTCTTAATCTCATGTTTGTTGTAAGTTTGATTATTCGTTTTATGACATGTCCAACATGACAACATTTTGCAAAAATTAAAAGGGTTTTAAGGTACTCAAAAGGTACGTTAGATTATGGTGTATTTATAGAAAGGGAGAAGTTAGTGATTCAATTGGATTTACTCATAGTGACTATGCCAAGGACATGGATGATAGCAAGAGTACTTAAGGCTATGTGTTTATGATGAGTGGAGGAGCAGTAGCTTGGTCTTCCCATGAGCAGCCTATAGTCACCTTATCAACCACATAAGCTGAGTTTGTTGCTTCTAGTGCCGGTGCATGTCAAGCGTGTTTGGATGAGGAGGATACTCAAAGAGATCAGTCACTCTCAAATAGAAGAAACAAAGCTAATGTGTGATAATATTTCAACTATTAAGCTATCCAAAAATTTAGTTTTACATAGGCGTTTCAAACACATAAGAGTAAGATTTCCCTTTCTTAGAGATCTTACAAAAGAAGGATCCGTTAATTTATTATGTTGTGGTACATAAAATCAACTTGCTGATTTGTTCACAAAGCCTCTAAAATTAGAATCATTTTAGAAGTTGGGTGAAGAACTTGGTGTGTAGAGTTTTTCTAACTTGAGCTAATTCTTGACAAACAAGAATAAGTTAAGGGTGAGATTGTTAGAATAATTTGATTACGTCAAAAATAGTTAATAAAGATGTTTCTTTTTTATATTAGAGTATTTTTAGGTATTTAGATTAAAATTGTGCAACATCTGTGGTTACTTTCTATTTCTGGTTACTTGTAAAGCTATAAAGACAATTTCAGTATTCAATAATATCTATCACTTGAAAATCCAATTGTTTATGTTTCTGGCTTAGTTATTATTCGGTCAAAACCTAACAAACACATGCAATCATGCTCTTCGAACTTATCTCTGTTCTCTAGGGGTGGCCTCTAGTCTCGGACTAATATGGATATATAGTACTTCCCTACATACGACCTGTACGTGCAAGTGTGAATTCTTAGGGGGCTCGCACACCTCTGGACCCTCTCTGATTAAGCTAATCTATAGCGACGTTCGGAGGTCAGCGGAACACCTTGGTGTCATGATCTCCATGAATACCCTTATTATCATACTGTGCACGTCCGCACTCATCGTCTCTGGGGAAGTTTCCCTATGCTTATGAACAAACAACATGCATGAGGCATCTAGTTTCCATCTTTTAATCTCTAATGGCACAACCCTCTAGTCTCATCTCTTTGTTACATTAAGTAACACATACTCATTGGATATTTATATTAATATCATTTTCATGCTCTTCGGGTTGTGTCCTACGTCGATCTATCGACATGATACAATATGACACTCATCATCATATATCATGCTTAATATGAAAAATATCAACATATTAAGACAAACGTCATGCAATCATCATAATCATCATATTTCCATAAATTGCATCAAGCATATCAAGTACGTCATTCATCGAAATATATATATTACGCACATCATCAAACATCATAACTTATACATCACCATATACTCATACTTCACCATATACTCATACATTATCATATATTAGTATACGACATCTGACGATACGAGTCATACATCAGAAATTGTAGCACATACAAACCACTTACTTGGTTAGCCTTAGTTGGAGTTCTCCCTAATTATGCTAAATGTATGCTTCCGTTCCTCATTGCTCCAAAAGTCGTCAGGGTTTGTTTCCTATCACACTGTTCGTCACTTTCTATTAGTATTTCACAATTAAATTAAAATTCAATTAATAATGTGAAATACAACTCTAAAACAACCTCAGTTACCTTAATTGAGGTCGAAAATAGGTCCGAGAGAGTCGAAACGGTAGAAATCAGGAAAAATTAGAAAATCGAGCCGAATAGCCGCCGTTGCGCCATCCAATCCGCTCAAGTCGAAGGGCTGCTTGCGCTGCAGCTTGACATGTGCCGACATCTGAGCAAGACATGACAACGCAGACATCTCGGGTCAAGGCACGGGTCAAAGTTCTTGTTTGGATCGTGATTCTTGTTCTTTTGAGGGTCATTAGCTGCAGGTGTGCCGCTGGGCTTCGGTTCGCGGGCTGGGCCGTAGATGAGTTTGGGCTACTAGGTTGATTATTGGGTTTTGGGTCGAGCTGGGATTGATCCTCAGGTTTATAGGTTTGTTTCAGGTTGTAGAGTTGGCACAGGTTGTATGCGGGGCGCATGCTTGACCAGCCTCTGGCTGCTGGGCCAACGAATTTTGGGTCGCAGGCTTACGTGCTGGGCATCGAGTTTGGATCAAGTCCGAACTAGATCCGATGGATCTTTTCTTCTTCACCCGACTCCTTGCATGATCTTCTCTCTCCTCTCTGCGACGTTTCAACCTATTTTCTCTTCTTTTTTTCTCTCCCTCTCTCTCTATGGACCTCTCCTCTTCTCTTCCATGAATTTTCGTTGCTTGTAGGCACCTGTAATGACGGATCTTCGATATTTTTGAAACTCAATTTTGATCTCCTTTTTCATGATGTCGACGACAAAAATACAGCATGGAACGTGTCCTAGACAGTTGACCTTCTCGTTACGACGTGTTTCAAGTGTTTTGATGTCGAATCTAATGGTTTAAGGTTGTGGGTTTCATTTTTGGAATTCATCGGCATTTTCGATAATTCCCTCTCTCTCTCATTTTTCACTCTCTTCTTCGTTGCAAGTGGTTTGAGTGTCTTCGAGTGGTTGCTAACGTTCATGAGGAGATGGTTGAAGGTAGATGGAGAGTTGTGAGGGTTGGGGGAGCACGACTTTCGCGCGGGTCACGAAATTTCCAACAATTGAATATTTTTTTAAAGTTCCGATTCGTTACAGTGTTAGATTGACGTGATAACCAACTACACCACACCACCGATGATTTACATGTTTTGTTCTATATTTATATATAATATTATAGAACTTAGAGTAAGAGTAAAAAGAAAGATAAAATTAAAAATTCAAATCTCTATTTTTTTTATTTTATTTTATTTTAGAATTGATTGAATAGTCTTTACCTCTTTGAATGATTTCATTATTTTCAATAGTACATCAATCTCTTTAATCTTTATATGAAAAATGTAGTAGCACAAGACCTGTGCCACGGTCTTAGAGTTGCAATGCCTCCGTCCCCCTTACAGGGGTGCCTTAAAAAAACGTTTCTCTTTTCTTATCTTATGTAAGGCATACCTGACGGTGACAAAGCATCGACGTTGGGACCATGGAACGTGTCAAGCCTACACCGTAGGCTATTCAATA
This sequence comes from Cucurbita pepo subsp. pepo, assembly GCF_002806865.2. Classification (NCBI taxonomy): domain Eukaryota; kingdom Viridiplantae; phylum Streptophyta; class Magnoliopsida; order Cucurbitales; family Cucurbitaceae; genus Cucurbita; species Cucurbita pepo. The sequence goes on from NW_019646451.1 coordinate 137,773, forward strand.
CATCGTAAGGTAGTCTACAAAATCTAAAACCTAGAGCTCTGATACCAATTGTAATGACCCTAAATTATAACTCTTAAAAAAAACATCATCTATAATATAAATCTCGAAAACATTTAAAACCTACTTTTCTCTAGAAAATACAATCATGGTCTTACGTGTTTAAATACGAAATACTTAAATTTAGAAAAAATAAAAACAAATACGGAATAATTTAAAACCATGAAATGCAAAAAAAAACCTATTTTAACAGAAGATTAGGAATTTAAATATGAGTCTACCTTATTCACATGTCACAGTCTTTGTTATTGACCCAATATAAGTGGCCATTGACCCAATATAAGTGGCCATGCAAATGCCACGGTTAGAATAATTTGATTATGTCAAAAATAGTTAAATAAAGATTCGTTTCTTTTGGATAGTTAGAGTATTTTTCGGTATTTAGTTTATTTGTGGTTAGTTTCTATTTCTGATTATTTGTAAAGCTATAAAAGCCAAGTTCAATATTCAATAGTATCATCAATTGAAACTTCAATTGTTTATGTTTCTGTCACAACCTAACAATTGGTATCCGAGCCACCACTAGGCTTTGTAGAGTAGCAATTTTTGAGTGATCAAATAGAGAGAGTATGAGTGAAGACAAAACTTTAATGAAGATCTCTCACTTCGATCGTCACTATGATCATTGGAGTGAGCTGATGGAAAATTTGCTCAAAGCAAAGGGTCTATGGAGTGTGGCAAAAATTGGATTCTCAGAACCAGATGAAGGAACAATCGTGACTGAGGCACAAAAGGGCCATCTTGATGATGCTAGACTCAAAGATCACCAATTAAAGCATTACCTCTTCCAGACAATTGATCGTACTGTCTTTGAACAAATTTTGGATCATCGCACAGAAAAGACTGTTTGGGACTCAATAACAAAAAATTTGGTGCAAACCAAAAAGTGAAGAAATTTCTTCCTAATGATAATCTCCAACGAGATGAGAAGCAATGGAGAAGATATGCCTGACAAGAAAATTGTAGAAAAAATTATGCATACCCTGACTAAAAAATTTACTTTGTTGTAGTATCCATTGAGAAATCTAAAGATACTGATAACATGTCCATTGATGAATTAAAAAGTTCGTTGGTGGTGCATGAACAAATTTTTTGAAGATCCAACATTAATGGAGAGGAGCAAGTTCAAAAAGTTGAAGGTCAAACGGAAATAAGTAATAGAGGAAGAGGAACTTACATGGGCAGAGGACGTGGAAGAGGAAGATCAACTTTCAACAAAGTAACTGTTGAATGTTATAGGTGTCATGACTTAGGTCATTTTCAATATGAATATCCAAAGAAGAATAAGAAATTGAATTATGCAAAGCTAGAAGAAGAGGATGAAATGTTGTTAATGGCTCATATGGAAAGACATGAAACAAAAAGGTGTGATGCTTGGTTCTTAGATTTTAGTTGCTCACACCATATGTGTGCAAGTGAAGGTATGTTTTCAAGCTTAGACAAGACATTTTCCCAACTTGTCAAGCATAGAAATAATACAAGTATGAAAGTTACGGGAAAGGGTGCAGTAAAATTAACTTTGCATGGGGTTCGTTACACTATTAGTAATGTGTATTGGGTACCTGAACTCAAAAATAATCTCTTGAGCCTTAAACAACTACGTGAAAAAGGAGTAGTAATGCTATTCAAAGAGGGTGTATGTAGCATTTATCATCCACAAAAAGGAAAAATAGCATAGTCAATTATGAGCGCAAATCGGCTGTTTATTTTGCGTACTGAACCATCTACCACAATAAATGAAGGAATATGCCTCCAAGTTTCAAATACGGATCAGTCAACACTTTGGCACCATCATTATGGTCATCTCGGCTACAAAGGCTTGTGCACCTTGAAACACAAAAACATGGTGAAAGGCATGCCGTGAATTGTAACTCCAAACACCACCTATGAGACTTGTGTGAAAGGCAAGCAACATTGGACTCCATTTCCAAAAATGGGTAAATGGAGAGCAACTGAAAATTTGGGTCTTGTTCATACAGATTTATGTGGTCCAATTTAACCAGCTTCGAGTGGCCAGAAAAAGTACTTGTTGTTCATACAGATTTATGTGAAGTTATTTTCTTGTAGAGAAATTAGAAATACTGGAAATTGGAATGCCTATAAAATGTTTAAGGACAAATAGAGGAGAACAATGCTCACATGTTTCAAAACAATGATGGAAAAGGAAATTGGAGTGCCTATAAAATGTTTAAGGACAAATAGAGGAGGAGAATTCAACTCTGCAGAATTCAACGATTTTTGCGAACAACATGAAGCGAAAAGACAATTGACCACAACCTTATACCCCACAACAAAATGGAGTGGCCAAACGCAAAAATCGCACTGTTATGAACTTGGTAGGAGCTATGCTGACAGAGAAGAAAGTGTCTAAAATTTCTTGCCTGAAACAGTCAGGTGGACGATTCACATTTTGATTCGATCACCCACTATGGAAGTAAAAGACATGACATGAGAAGGGGCTTGGAGCAGAGTGAAACCATTAGTAGATTATTTAAGAGTTTTTGGATGTGTCGGACATGTTCATATTCCAGATGGCAAGAGAAGTAAACTAGAAAATAAAGTGTAACATGTATTTATTTTGAGTCAGCAACGAATCCAAAGGCTATAGAATGTTTGATCCAACTACAAATAAAATTATAGTAAGTCGTAATGCAGCTTTCGAAGAAGATCGTGAATGGGGTTGAAATTTTTTTAAGGTGAAACAAAATTGGACGGGGAAAATATTGAAATTGATGAGAAGATCTACCTTTATGGTTAGGAGATTTTATAACTCTTGTGAAGGTTTATCTGAAGAGGATGAAGAAAATATGACTTTTTTGATGATTTCAGATCCTGTGAATTTTGAGGAAGCTGTCAAAAGCCCGAAAGCCCAAAATGGAGATGGGTTATGGATGAAGAAATCAAATCCAATAAAAAAAAAATCAAACATGGAACTTGGTGGTTCTATGGGCTGGAGCAAAGAAAATAGGAGTAAAATGGATTTATAACACCAAGCTAAATGAGTCTGGAAAAGTTGATAAATACAAAGCAGGATTCGTTGTAAAAAGTTACACAGAGCATGGAATTGATTATATGGAAGTGTACACACCTATTTTCTTTTGCAGCCCAAAAAGATTGAAAACTCTATTAGTTAAATGTCAAATCAGCTTTTTTATGTGGCAAGTTAAAAGAAGATATTTTTGCTGAACAACCAAAACGTTATGAAAAGAAGGGAAGTGAGGAGATGGTGTCCAAACTCCAGAAAGCTCTTTATGGATTAAAACAAGCACCTAGAACCTAGTTTAGTCCAATAAAATCCTACTTCATCAAGGAAGGATTCAAAAGCAGTTCCAGGGACTCTTCATCAAGAGGAAGGGAGGTAAAATTCTTATTGTAAGCATTTATGTTGATGATCTTTTATTTACTAGAGACGATGAAGAATTATTGGAGGAGTTTTAAACGTTCCATGAATTTTTTTTTTTTTNGACTTAGGTTACTGAGATTTTTTGTTAGAATAGAGATAAGATTAGATGGTATTTTTATATGTAAAAAATAAGTATGATGGAGAAGTTTTAAATCAATTTAGCATAGAGAATTACAATTTTGTATGTAATACCATTGTTCTAGGATAAAAAATTGGCAAAGAGGAAAATGGTGCAAAAATAGATGTAACTTTGTATAAATAAATAGTGGGAAGTCTGATGTATCTTACAGCTACTCATCCTAATCTCATGTTTGTTGTAAGTTTGATTAGTCGTTTTATGACATGTCCAACACAACAAAATTTTGCAGCAACTAAAAGGGTTTAAAGGTACTTGAAAGGTATGGTAGATTATGGTGTATTTTAAAAAAAGGAAGGAGTTAGTGATTTAATTGGATTGGCTGATAGTGACTATGGCAGAGACATGGAAGATAACAAGAGTACTTTAGGCTATGTGTTTATGATGAGTGGAGGAGCAGTAGCTTGGTCTTCTCATACGCCGCCTATAGTCACCTTATCAACCACAAAAGCTGAGATGGTTGCTTCTAGTGCCTGTGCATGTCAAGCTGTTTGGATGAGGAGGATACTCAAAGAGAGTAGTCACTCAGATAGAAGAAAAAAAGCTAATGTATGGTAATACTTCAACTATTAATCTATCCAAAAATTCAGTTCTACATAAACGTTCCAAACACATAAGAGTAAGATTTCACTTTCTTAAAAATTTTAAAAGAAGTATGGTTGATTTATTATTTATGCTACCTCAAATCATCTTGCTCATTTCTTGACAAAGCCTCTAGAATTAGAAGCATTTGAGAAGTTGCCTAAGAACTAACTTGAACTAATTCTTGACAAAGAAGAATAAATTTAAGGGAGGATTATTAGAAGAATTTGGTTAAAAAAAAAAAAAAATAGTTTTTTTTACAGTCAGGGTAATTTTAGGTATTTAGTTTAACTATTTTGGAACCTGTGTTGTTAATTTCTACTTTTGGTTGTTTGTAGAGCTACAAAACCAAGTTAACTCCATTTGTTTATATTTCTGACTTAGTTATTCTAGTGTCAAAACCTAACAAACACATGCAATCATGCTCTTCGAACCTATCTCTGTTTCGTAGGGGTGGCCTCCAGTCTCAAACTAATATGGATGTATAGCACTTCCCTACACACGACTCATACGTGCAAGTGTGAATCTCCAGGGGACTCGCACGTGCCTGAACTCTCTCTAATTAAGCTAATCTATATCGACGTTCGGTGTCATGCTACCCATGAATACCCTTATTATCATACTGTGCGCGTCCACACGCATCATCTCTAAGGAAGTATCCCTATGCTTATGAACAAACAACATGCATGAGGCCTCTAGTTTCCATCTTATAATCTCTAATGACACAACCCTCTAGTCTCATCTCTTTGTTACATTAAGTAACACATGCTCATTGAATATTTATATTAATATCATTTTCATGCTCTTAGGGTTGTGTCCTATGTCGGTCTATCGACATGATGCAATATGAGACTCATCATCATATATCATGCTTAATATGAAAAATATCAACATATTAAGACAAACGTCATGCAATCATCATAATCATCATATTACCATAAACTGCATCAAGCATATCAAGTACGTCATTCATCGAAATATATATATTACTCACATTATCAAGCATCATAACCTATACATCACCATATATTCATACTTCATATACTCAGACATCATCATATACTAGTATACGACATCCTACGATACAACTCATACATCATCATAACTCATACATCATAAATTGTAACACATACAATTTCTAGCTTAAATTATAGTAAGACCACTTACTTGGTTAGTCTTAGTTGGAGTTCTCCCTAATTATGCTAAACGTAAGCTTCTGTTCCTCGCTGCTCCAAAGGTTGCCCGGGTTTGTTTCCTATAAAATTATTCATCACTTTCTATTAGTATTTCATAATTAAATTAAAAATCCAATTAATAATGTGAAATACGGCTCTAAAATGACCTCAATTACCTTAATCGAGGTCGAAAACAGGTCCGAGAGAGTGGAAACGGTGGAAATCAGGCAAAAATTGGAAAATCAAGCCGAATAGCCATTGCTGTGCTGTCCAATCCAGTCAAGCCGAAGGGCTGCTTGCGCTGCAACTTGACATGTGCCAACATCTGAGCCGGACACGACAATGCTGACATCTCAAGTCGAGGCGTGGGTCGAAGTTCTTGTTTGCGTCGCGATTCTTGTTGGCTTGTGGGTCATTGACTACAGGTACGCGGCTTGGCTTTGGTCGCGGGATGGGCCACAGATGAGTTTGGGCTACTAGGTTGATTATTGGGTTTTTGGTCAAGCTGGGATTGGGCCTTGGGTTTATAGGTTTGTTTCTGGTTGTAGTGCAGGTGCGGGTCGTACGCAGGTTGAAGGCTTGACTAGCCTGTGGCTGCTGGGCCAACGAATTTTGGGAAGTGTACAGATGCATATACCATGCCATATCATATCGTACATATTAGAGATATTATACACATATGTCGTATCCTAAATTTTCATATTAGACACATAGTTCGCGTTTTGCAGTGTCAATCATATTATATCATTCCTTCAACATATCATATAAGAGTTGTATTTCATGCTAGTTCGTCGTTATGCATATTAATCATATGATATCATTCATATTAGACACATATACCATATCATAACGTTTCCATGCTTCAAGACAACAATTCTCATCATGCACATATCATATCATATTATATATCATAACAGTCACATAACATATCACGAGTCATGCCTTCAATATATCATATCACAAACATATCAATTCTTTCAATACAACATATCAATCACATATCATCTCACATCAGTTTGCATGTAGCACCACGAGCACGTGTCATCATACAACACACAATTGATGATGCTCCCTCCCCTCTCTATTAGTTACTCTAGACAAATCATTTACCATTAGAAATTTTTTAGATAGATTCCTAAGTTAAGATTCGGTCTCCTAACAATATTGGTTGGATATCACGGATCCGTCATCATTGTGAAAGAAGAATTGACATTAGAGGGGACTAATCCAATCCTATCTTTTTCGTCCTATTTATCTCGACCAATTTTAGTTTTAGAAAAAATGTCGATAATTTAAGAAAAATTAAATCTCAAAAGAAGCTAAATTTTCTAGGAGGTTACTATACCAGAACTTATCAAAATGGGCCAAAATCCGTGGTAAACAAGGTCAAAAAAATGACAAAAATTGCAAAAGAGAGAAAATAAAACAAAACTTGGTCTCGATTGATGATGCTCTGTTCCGTGTTTTCAAGTCTTAACATATTTGTTGTTCGTGAGTTGAGCTGGGTCGAGTTGAGATATTTTTCTAGATCTAACTCAGTAAGTTGGATCATAAAAATTTTCAACTCGAACAACCCTTATTAAATAATTAAATCTTTTTATTTTCATGTTTAGAATACTATCTAAAAAAAATGGGAATGAAGCTTTTTGGAAATGGCCTATGGTGCCCCATGTTGAAGATTTGGACCAAGATTTGGCAACTGATTCCCTCGACATTCCCCAACATCCATTGTGACATGGCTACATTACCAACTTTTCTTGAATTGCTTAGAAGAGTGAAAACTATCCACACAAACCAACACGGTTTCTTTAAACATGTTTTTTCCTTGCTCGCATGTTTTCAGAGGTTGTTGTAGTGGTAGAGTTGTGAGTATTTTCGCTTGTCACTCGAGTTATTATGTTCCAGAGGTCGTTGTAGTACAAGGGTGAGCATTCCTGCTTGTCACTCGAGTGACCAGAGTTTGATGCCCAACAATAACAAGTTTAATCTTGTCTTGACAATTTTAATCTGATTCTAAATTGTATTCTTTTTGTAATGGCGATTGATAAAATTTGGTGTGTTAACAAATTATATATTTTTCAAAAGTCGTCGTTGTAGAGCGATGAGTATTCCGGCCTGTAACACGTGTGACCCGAGTTTGATCCCTCGCAGCGACGATTTTAATTTTAATTTTCTTTTGAATATTTTAATTGAATTCGAAATTCAATAGTTGTGAATCCGATGATTTGGGTTTTTCCCCAACAACAACGAAATTCAGAATTGGATTCCTTTTTCTCTCGTGTCTTAACAAATAATATATTTTTTTAGAGGTCGATGTAATGCAATAGTGAGTATTCCCGCTTGTAACTCGAGAGACCTGAGTTTGAACCCTGACAATAATAAGTTTAATTTCTTTTGACAATTTTCACCGGATTTGAAATTGGATTACTTGTTCCGAATCTTCGATTGATAAAGAGCGTTAACAATGGATCACTTTTTCTAAAGACGATTGGTAAAATCTGGACCGTTAACAAATAATTTATTTTTTATGAGTCGTTATAGTATAGTGGTTAGTATTCCTGCCTGTCACCCAGACGACCTGGGTTCGATCCTCGAAATTTAAAATTGGACAACGGTGAACCTGGGTTCAATCCTCGACAACGGCGATTTGAAATTGGACAGCGGTGAAAAGAAAGAGTATTATATCCTAGCATACCAAAGACACGATTAAGAGACTACTATTGAGTCTACTGTAGGATAGAGCCATTGGGAAAGATAATCAAATAAGCTATAAAGTGACACACATTCATACTAGAGCTGAAAGGGAAGTTGAAGCTCTGTAGACAAGGTATTAACTTGAAAATAACATCGACTTTTTTTCCTTAAGGCACTTGCTTTAATCTTTTTTTTCCCTAGAAACTACTCGACCGATTTTTATCGATGAGTAATGCATTTAATAAATAAGAACTATATGAATAAATATCTTATCTTATCCTTACTGACAGAATGAGATTTATTTTAATAAAAAACATAATTTTTTCACGATTGGATAACATAAATTAGTACCCAATAATTTTCACAAATCTAGTATATAACATCTAATCATCCACTTTCTCCATATATTTCTACCCAACCTAAAAAAAAGAAAAAAATAAAGAATTCGAACATATAGTACTATAAGTAGTGAATGGAAGTATAGGTAGAGGAGTAACCACTTGGGTATTAAAAAATATATAGATTTCAATCAATTGAAATTGTCTATCCAAATCTTAACATTCTATAATTGTTATTACACCTATTGGTATAAATAATTTTAGAATGATCAAATTATGTCTCTGTTTAAAACTAAAAGGTGTGATAATAATATTTGCACATGGATTTCTTTAATGTCGAAATCAAATAAATGAATGAAATAATAATACATTCAATAAAAAAATTTGTTACAAGTGAGCCTTTGGTGTAGTGATATGATTCTTGCACATTAATTCTCCTTTCCTAATCGAGGTACATACATGAAATTGTAGTAATGCAAAATATGAGATAATGATGGATAGATATCATATCTAAGTCTTGACCATATATATTTTATTTACATGTACTTACACTCATAAGATCTATAAGAAACAAATATATTATTTTTTAAAGTTCATAGTACACATAAATTTAAAAAATATTTGTGGTCCCATGGTTTAGTGGTTAGTACATTGGACTTTTGGTCCAATAACATGAGTCCAATAACATGAGTTCAAATCTTGGTGGGACCTTTTCCATATTTCTTTATTCAAACTTTAATGGGTTGAAACTCTCTATAATACAAATATGAAAGTAATTTCTTTACTTAAATTTTAATTTTAATGTGGTGTATGAAAGTAATTTCTTTACTTAAATTTTAATTGTAATGTGGTGTGTTGAAACTCTCTATAGATACAAATATAAATATGATAGTAATGTCTGAAATCTAACCTTGGCAACTTAATGTCTGAAATCTAACCTTGGCAACTTAATGTCTGAAATCTAACCTTGGCAACTTAATGTCTGAAATCTAACCTTGGCAACTTATAAATAGCGCTTTTCACGGCTTGATTTTCTTCACAAATTTTCTTCATTATATTTCCCTCAATCTAAAAGATTTGTGCAATGTCTTAAAAGGGGTGCTCTTAATTTTGGAATTTGATCATCCGTCTTCCAACTTATTCAAGAAAACATAATTTTGTTTCCTTAAGCAACCTGATCTAAGACGTATTAACTCTCGGTTTCTTCATCAAAAGCGCTCAATTTAATCTTCTAAAGCTAAAGAAAAACTCAATTTTGAAAAAAATGGATTGTAAGTAAGATTTCAATCCTTCCCTCATAATTATACATGAAAATCATTTTTTTCAATTGGAAACAGTATGAGTCTTGTTAACCTTCGTGGTCTTCTATGGAAATATTACTTGGAGGTGCAAAAATCGAACAAGATATGTTTCTCTTGAAAAATTTGCGTGTAGGCTAGATTTAATGTTCGAGCTTCAACCTTCTTCCTTTAATAGCAGACCAAATCCGGAAGTTGTGTTTGAGGCACCTTCAACACTTTATTTCTTCACCAAACTTGTGGGTAATCTCATTTAGAAGGTGTAGAAGAAAGTTTGAAGAAAAATTGTTGTCTATGTTTCTCAAATTTGGAATAAATCTAATAGTAAGAAACCCAAAATCTTAGAAGCTATAACAACTCATAGTTGAAGACTCCAATTAGCTCGATTCTTTTTCCAAACGAAAACTCCTACTTTAGGTTTTATAGAGGAAGCTTAAACCGACAATAAAACTTCTAGATGGCCGTAAATTTGAGATTGAGTTCATAAAATTTTTGCAATATATATTCTCTATGTGGGCAACTGATTTCCATTTTGAATTTGGTCATTGAATTTGATGAGTTGTGTCTCTTCTATAAGATACTTGGATTCGATTCTTGTTTTTGTGTTTAGAACAAGTTCTATCATAGCTTTCTAAGTTCTTTCCATGATCTAGCCTATAACCTTAAGTTCTATCATAGCTTTCTAAGTTTTTTCCATGATCTAGCCTATAAGAATCTTGGCTCTTGGATATGAGGTCTTAACCTGTGTTATGATCTAAAAACTTTAGTTCTAAGGTTTACAATTCTAAGTCCTAAAAACTTGGGGGTTTGTTCCGTATTCTAATTTTTATAATAGTCTTGAGCTTAGCCTTGTTCTAAGTCTTTTCCTTAGTTCTTCTTCTATGGCATAAGACATTTCCTCTAATATTTACGGTATGAGTAATGAACGCGAAAATCTGTATCTAAGGCTTCATTCGTTCCAAGAGACAGTTTGTTCTTATGTCCAAGGCTTCTTGTGTTCCAAGTGACATATGCTCAACCTGCCTCCATGGATTTATGCATTCCCTGCGATACAACCTAAAACCAACACCTAAGGCTTCTTACAATCAAAGCGATGTAGTTTGAAACCTGCATCCAAAACTTTTTACGTTTCAAGTGATGTAGTATGTAGACCTATTCCAAAGGCTTTATATGTTCTAAGCGGTGTAGTCTAAATACCTATGCGGAAGGTTTCATATGTTCTGAGCGCCGTAGTCAGAATACCTACACCCAAGGTTTCATACATTGTAAGCGATTTAGTCTGAAATCTACATCCAATACTTTTTACCTTCCAAGCATTGCAGTCTGCAAACCTACATCCAAAATTTGTTACGTTTCAAGTGATGTAGTATGAGTCATGAACATATGGTACCATAGGACATGAGGACCTTGGTCTTTTATTCTGGTACCAAGCATTCTTCTTTTCTTAATTCTTATACGCCTTGTGTTGGTATTTTCCTTGGTTCTTGTGCTTAGAACATTCTATTAATTTCATGTATTCTTAGGTTCTTAATTGTTGAGGCTTAAGTCATAAAATACTTTCTTATGACCTACAAAAAAAAAAAAAAAAAAAAATTCATAAATTAAGAACTCATCGTAATAATGGATCTTGATTAGAGTCACAAGGATTATTTCCTTTAAGCCTTAACTTTTCCCCTAATTTGATTTTAGTTCTAAATTTGATCTAAGTAACTTCAACTCCAATAATAAACTCCAATATATAGATCTTTATGTCCTCGTGCATAAACCTTTATTAAAGTCTTAATTTATTTAAGGGCATGTGGACTTTGAAATATCTAAAGGTAACCTAAACGCATTTTAGTCATTTTATCTATAAGTCTTGATTTAGCCTCTAAACATGTTCTAACTATTTTGAAACTTTACATAATCTTTGATCATCCTGAAACAAGGTTGATTACAAAATTTCATATTATTTAGAGATCATTTAGGTCTTGAAAAGAAGGCAATCGTCGTGGGGGCATGTTGGTCATTTGCATCATTTATTGGTTTAGCCAATTATCTTTATCCAATGACTACCAAATTTAATATATGCCCTCAACGTGTCATATTATCTTCAGCCTTAAAATTTCAGGGATAATAGTGTTCATTTAGTAAATTATTTTTTATGTTACTTGTTTATGAAGAAAAAACGCTGGTTAAGGACCTTAACTTATGGTTCGTAGTATTTTTCTTTCATATTCCCTTAATCCATGCTTAACTTAAGGTTCATACTAGAAATCAAATTGTTCCCGGAGTATTTCTTAAGAAAAGTTCTAGATGACTTTATACTTCATCATTGGTGTTCGGGACCTCCGTTTTTGAGCTTTCGATACTTGAATGACTCCAACTTTTTTTGACAAACTCTTTAGAGTGTATAGTTTCTAGAACCATAAATTTTCTTTTCAAAGAATCTTAAAATTTAGAAAAAAAACTAACGGAGTACCGGGATTTTAGGCTTGTGTAGCCGCCTCAGTTGAATCGCTCATGCCATTCTTTTCTTCCTTTGAAAGAAAGAAGATACGTGTGAACCGTTGTGCTGCTGTTTGAAAATAAATCATCTTAGCTCTGTTTTGAGAATTTCTCCCCTCGATATCATGAAACTTAAAGATAGAATTTCAAGGTAGATCTAGGGACTAACTTGTTACCATCAAGGGTAATGTAGCTCAAGTTATAGCTTGTCGAATTTGGATAAAAATAGGGTTCTGCGTATGGAGTAAACCCACTCAATTTTCTCATTTGTAGAAACCATTGAGATACTTTTAGTCCATGATTTCTTCACGAAAGTTCGTCCTTATACTTCCCTCGAGCTTAAAAATTCATTTTGAGGGTACAAATCTATGTGTGGACTTAATTTTGGATTTCTTCCCTCGATCTGCAACTTAACCCATAACGCGAAAAATGAGATTTCTTGAGCAGCTACATCCTTACATCGTTAGGCCATGACTCCTTCATGAACATTGTCTATCTTAGTCCCCTCAAGTTTATGGAATCATCAATTTTGGATGAGAAGGGTTATAGGAAGAAAATTGAAACTTACCCCAATTTTTACCGAAAAATAAAATTCTTAAATTGGGCCCTCTCTGGGGACATATTGGTCTTTGAGCTCTTCTGTGAAAATGTTCCTTGGAGGTTTAGAAATCCAATCGGATGGATAAGAAGTGATGATTCGCGTGTAGCCATGAATTATAAATTCAAAGCTTCCTCGAGCGCCTTCAATGGCAGATTGAATTGGGTACATAGGTTAGGTGCATTTTTTGTACTCGATTCTTTTACCATACTTGCTGGTAATCTTATTTAGAACGTGTAGAAACAAGTTTGAATGAAAAATGTGGACTATAGCTTTCGGATTTATAAGAAATCCAAGAAAGGGGATAAGGCAACCCTAATTGCGATTGATAAAATCGGGTGTATTAACAAAATTGGATTATACGGCGGTGAGTATTTTTGACAATTTTAATCGGATTCAAAATTGGATGACTTTTTTTAATTGCGATTGATAAAATCCGGTGTGTTAACAAATATTACATTTTTCGAAAGTCGTCGTTGTAGAGTGGTGAGTATTCCCGCAAGTTTGATCCCCAGCAGCGACAATTTTAATTTTCTTTTGGATAGTTTTAATTGAATTCGAAATTCGGTAGTGGTGAACTAGATGATTTGGGTTTGTTCCCCAACAACAAAATTCGGAATTGCATTCCTTTTTCTCTCGTGTGTTGACAAATAATATATTTTTCAGAGGTCGATGTAATACAGTAGTGAGTATTCCCGCTTGTCACTTGAGAAACCTGAGTTTGAACCCCGACAATAATAAGTTTAATTTTCTTTTGACAATTTTCACCGGATTTGAAATTGGATTACTTGTTCTGAATCTTCGATTGATAAAACCGAGACCGTTAATAATGGGTCACTTTTTCTAAAGATGATTGGTAAAATCGGGAGCGTTAACAATTAATTTATTTTTTATGAGTCGTTGTAGTATAGTGGTGAGTATTCCTGCCTGTCACGCAGGTGACCCAGGTTTTATCCCCGGCAACGGCGATTTTAATTTTATTTTTGTAGTTTTAATGGTGGACAGCGGCGAACCTGTCATGCCGGTAGTTTGGGTTCGATCCCCAACAACGATAGTTTGACGAAAGTCGGAACTGGATTGCTTTTCCTAAAATATGGTTTATGAAATCTTGTATGTTAACAAATAATATGTTTTCAGAGGTTGTTGTAGTGGTCTGGTGGTGAGTATTTCCTCTTGTCGCTCGAGTTATTATGTTCCAGAGGTTGTTGTAGTACATGGGTGAGTATTCCTGCTTGTCACTCGAGTGACCTGAGTTTGATCCCCAAGAACAACAAGTTTAATCTTGTTTGGACAATTTTAATCGGATTCAAAATTGGATTACTTTTTGTAACCGCGATTGATAAAATCTGGTGTGTTAACAAATATTACATTTTTCGAAAGTCGTCGTTGTAGAGTGGTGAGTATTCCCGTGAGTTTGATCCCTCGCAGCGACGATTTTAATTTTCTTTTGGATAGTTTTAATTGAATTCAAAATTCGGTAGTGGTGAACCGAATGATTTGGGTTTGTTCCCCAACAACGCACATCATCAAACATCATAACTCATACATCACCATATACTCATACATTATCATATACTAGTATATGGCATCCTACGATACAACTCATACATTATCATAACTCATACATCATAAATTGTAACACATACAATTTCAAGCTTATCTTATAGTAAGACCACTTACTTATTAGTCTTAGTTGGAGTTCTTCCTAATTATGCTAAACGTAAGCTCCCGTTCCTCGCTGCTCCAAAGGTCGCCGAGGTTTGTTTCCTATCAAAATGTTTGTCACTTTCTGTTAGTATTTCAAAATTAAATTAAAAAAAATTAATAATGTGAAATACGGTTCTAAAACGACCTCAATTACCTTAATCAGGATCGAAAACAGGTCTGAGAGAGTCAAAACGGTGGAAATCAAGCAAAAATTGGAAAATCGAGCAAAATAGCCACCGCTGCGCTGTCCAATCCATTCAAGCCAAAGGGCTACTTGTGCTGCAACTTGACATGTGCTAACATCTGAGCTGGACACAACAACGCAAACATCTCGAGTCGAGGCACGGGTCAAAGTTCTTATTTGGGTCACAATTCTGGTTGGCTTGCAGGTCGTCGGCTACAGGTGCGCCATTGGGCTTCGGTCGCGAGCTGGGCCACAAATGAGTTTGGGCTACTAGGTTGATTATTGGGTTTTGGGTCGAGCTGGGATTGGGCCTTGGGTTTATAGGTTTGTTTTGGGTTGTAGAGCGGGCGCAGGTCGTACGCAGGTTGCAGGCATATCATATATCATAACAGTTACATAACATATCACGAGTCATGCCTTCAATATATCATATCACAAACATATCAATTCACTCAACACAACATAACAATCACATATCATCTCATATTAGTTTGCATATAGCACCACGAGCAAGTGTCATCATACAGCACACAATTATAACCAAATGACAGTAGGACCACTTACTTGGTTAGTTCTAGCCGACATTTTTCCTAACTTGAGTATGTTTGCTCCCGTTCCTCTAAACTTCTCCAATTATTGTTGGTTGTCCTTTTCTATTAGAATAATCATCTCGTATCATAAACAAATGATGGTAGGGCCATTTACTTGGCTGGCCTTAGACGTTTGAAAAATTTACCCTTATACTAACTTTTCACCTCAAACATGGTCAAAGTCAACTTTGGAATGGTCGAAACGGTGAAAATTTACTAACTTAGGCTAGGGGTCTTTTTGGGTCATGGGTTGTAGGTGGGAGCACCCACAGATTGGGCCAAGTTTGTTTTCGTGTTAGGGCAAGGTTTTGTCGTTTTTCCTTCGGTTCTTCTTTATGGACCACTCCTCTTCACCTCCCACGTGGTACTATGGATGGTAAACACCTATAATGCGTTAAACTAACGTGATAACTAACTACATCATGATACCATATGATTTACAAGTTTTGTTATAGAATTAATTAGATAATATTTACATTTTTATGAATGCATAAAGAGACTTTAGCGAGGATATGTGTTCTTCAGATGAAGGTCTAAAACCCACGACCTTCTACATGCTACCATGGAAATCAATGATAACCTGTATGATCAATGCCCTCCTACAGGACAAAGCTATTGGGCACGGCAATCAAACAAACTATCAAGTGACACATCCCTAACCCACCTCATGCCTAACTCAATGATTTCATACTGGAGTTGAAAGGAAAGTGGAAGTTTTGCAGACACTACATCGACTACCATCAGCCTACCTGCTAACTTGGAAATAACACCAGCAAAATTTTTGCATTTGCAAAATCCAGCATTGTTGGAGCTTATCACATTTACTTTAATTATTATTTTTTTTTCCAGAAGCTACTCTACACATTTTTATTGATGAGTAATGCATTTAATAAATAGGGATTATATGAATAAATATATGATCTTATCCCTTCTTATTGTTATAAGTGACCGGAAGAGTTGTATGGATAACATAAATTAGTACCCAATAGTTTTCACAAATCTATACAACATCCATCCCCACTTTCTCAATATATTTCTACTCAACTTTAATAAATAAATAAAAAAGAAAAAAAAAAAAAGAAAAAAAAAAGTCGAACATATAGGACTATAAGTAATGAATGGAAGTATAGGTAGAGGAGTAATTACTTGGGTACTAAAAAAATATAGATTTCAATCAATTGAAATTGTCTATCGTAATCTTAACATTATACAATTGTTATTACACCTATTCGTATAAATAATTTTAGTTGCATTTGGTCAAAACGAAAAGATAGGATTACAATACTTCCACATGGATTTTATTAATATCCAAATCAAATATACTCAATAAAAAAATTTATCGGGCATTTGGTCTAGTGGTATGATTCTCATTTAGGGTACAAGAGGTCCTGAGTTCAATTTTTTCTAAACCATGTTCATGTTTATCTTCTCTTAATTAATTATCCCTTCCTATTCGAGGTACATACATAAAATTGTAGGTAGTAATGCAAAATATAAGACAATGACAGATAGATATCATATCTAAGTCTTGACAATCTATATTTTATTTACATGTACTTCTTTACCATTAAGTGTATTGTAGCTCGTGTTATACACTCATATATCATATCTAAGTGTTGAAACTCTATCAAATATAAAGTTGAAAACAAACCCACATAAATCATTTTCAAAATTTAGAGATCTATAAAAAACAAATAAGACCCACATAAATCATTTTCAAAATTTAGAGATCTATAAAAAACAAATAAGATACTATTATTTTTTTAAAGTTCATAGATTTATTACAGATAAATTGCGTAGATATTTGTTAGGACATTAGACTTTGATTCAACCTAAGTTCAAATCTCAGTGGGACTGTTTTCATTGAGCTTTTATTATAACTTCTCACGGATAAGTTACAATTCCAAATTTCGCTAGAAAACATATGGCTCCAATTCTGTTTTTCTTTCTTATATTTCTCTCCATCTAAAAGATCTAAAAGATTTGTTTTGGAGCAATATTTTTCTTTCTTATATTTTTCTCAATCTAAAAGATTTGTTTTGGAGCAATGTTTTTCTTCCTTATATTTCTCTCAATCTAAAAGATTTGTTTTGAAGCAATGTCTTAAAAAGGAGGGCAGGGTCTTAATTTTGGAATTTGTTTTGGAGCAATGCTTTTCTTCCTTATATTTCTCTCCATCTAAAAGATTTGTTTTGGAGCAATGTCTCAAAGGGCATGATCTTAATTTTGGAATTTTCTAATGAGCAAGGTCTTAAAATGCAGGGTCTTAGTTTTGGAATTTGATCCATCATCGGCAACTTATTCAAGAAAGCAGAATTTTGTTTCCTTAGGCAATCTTATCTAGGACCTAATAACTCTCGATTTTTTCATCAAAAGCGCTCAACTTAATCTAATAAAGTTAAAGAAAGACTCAATTTTGAAGAAAATGGATGGTATGTAAGATTTCGATCCTTACCCCTAAATTTTACACGAAAATAATTTCTTCAATTGGACACGCTTTGAGTCTTGTTAACCTTCGTGGTCTTCTATGGAAATATTCCTTGGAGGTGCAAAAATCGAACAAGATATGTTTCTCTTGACAAATTTGCATGTAGGCTCAGATTTAATGTTCGAGCTTCAACCTTCTTTCTTTAATGGTGGACCAAATTTGGAAGCTGTGTTTGAGGCACCTTGAACACTTTATTTCATCACCAAACATGTGGATAATCTTAGTTAGAAGGTGTAGAAGCAAGTTGGAAGAAAAATGGTTGACTATGGCTCTCAAATTTGTAAGAAATTCAAGATTTAGAAACCCAAAATCTAAGAGGCTATAACAACTCACAGTTGAAGGCTCGACTTAGCTCGATTCTTGATCCAAACGAAAACCCCTACTTCAGGCTTTATAAAGGGAGCTTAAACCGACATTAAAACTTCTAGATTGCCGTGAATTTGAGATTAAGTTTTGTAAAATTTCTACCATAAATATCTTCTCCGATTAGTGGGCAACTAATCTCTATTTTGAATTTAGGCTAAGTTTGAGAATGACCAAGGTGTGGTGGTTGTGAGATGATTTAAAGTTATTGAGTCAGGATTGGATAAAATATTATGATCACAATCAAAATTCTATAAGTATTTATGGAGATTATCTGTCGTATGAGATTTTCGAGATCTCTTAAAGTTAGGAAACCATTTGAGTGTTGGATGCACTATCGATTTTTTCTACCCATACAAAGGTGTTTCCGAGGTAATACCATATTAAATTTCAAGATTCTTATTCGAAACTGTATTTTTAAGTATTCTAAGTTTTATTACATGTAAGAATAACCACTACGATTATGTAATACCAGTTTTTAGAAGAGAGTTTTGTTAAGCTTCCTTCTTAGTATCGTAAAAGAGTGGGAAGAAACAATCCTCTGGTCGTGCTTTTTCGTATGGTTATAGGAAGAAAAAATTATTAAAATGAGGTTTAGAGAATTTAAATTGGAAAACAATTTAATCATTAAAAATTATTAAAATGAGGTTTAGAGAATTTAAATTGGAAAACAATTTAATCATGAAACTGATTAAACTATTAGTGTAGTTGATGGAAGAAAGCAATCATCTTGAAGAAAGTGAATGTTGGAATTAAGATTAAGATTTTTCAACATTAGTGCATCTTGAAGAAAGTGAATGTTGGAATTAAGATTAAGATTTTTCAACATTAGTGTCTACGTGAAAGTTGATTTGACTAAGCTACAAATCCACTAAATGGATTGTTGCTCATGAGGGTTTAGGAGAAGGTATGATAGGATAAGGTTAGGTATGAAATTTAGTAATCATTAAATTATGACGAGAGGCTGTACTAAGGGTAGGTGTAAAATGACTAAAATGCCCCTATAATTATGTACCACTGATTTATGACCAAAGTGACTTCTCAATTGCATGACTTTGATGAGGAGCCTTATTTCATGGTTTAAAGGAATTATACAAAGTTACAACACCATTGGAATATTTGAGGATTTAAACCAAGATTTGAGGTGGTAAATGACCAACGTACCCCTATAAGAATTATAAAATGTTTTCAAGATTTTAAAGGATCCGAAATGTTAAAGAAATTTTTTATGAGACTCATTTATGATCTTAATGTTAAGTATGAAAGATTTCATGAGGGTATTCGAACATGTTTGAAGTATGAACGGTAAGAAAAATGAAGAAACTACTACTAAAGACCTTTTATAACTCAGTGAAGAATCAAGGTTTGTTATGAATACAAAGTGACAAGATGTGTATATGAAACTAATTCTGAAGTATCTTGACTTTTACTGCATATAAGAATAACTATTATGCTTTTGGAATATTAGTTTTAGAAGAAAGTTATGTTAAGTTACTCCTTAGTGTTACAAAGAAATAGGAGGAAATAACACTTTTATTGGGAATGTTTATGCACCACGATTGTAGGAGCAAAGTGGTCAATGATTGGATACTATTTAGCAAGATTTGGAGTCGGTGACTTAAAAGATAAAGTAACACATAAAGACTAATCAAGTCATGATCTAGTTAAAGGAAGAAAACAAGTCACCTCAAAGAAAGTAGGAAGGTTTGAATTAAGGGTGAATGTTATACCTAAGTTATTCCAACATTAATATCAACACGAGATCTAAGCTTTGAATCTACTTGAAATTTTTAAGATTATGGCATGGACAATTTAGTAGAGTTGAGGTAATAGGCACATGAGTTACTAAGTCTGGACTTCACACTCCTTAGCATTTATGTTAGAGAGTGCAATAGCACTGATCATTAAGAGGAAAGAATTGGCCCACGCTCATATATTTAACATTAAGAGCTAATCCAGATAGTGATTAAAAAGAGAAACAAGGGTTCTCTCAAGCATAAGAACCAAGAAGACAAGGTTAAAAGTTTTTCTCTGAGTTCGAAATAGTTGTGTGAGTTAGAGTGATGGTGTTGGGCTCACTAATTTTTCACTGCTTAAATAATTTTCATGAAAAGATATTCAAGTTGGTTTTATAGACCCGCTTCATAATAGTATGCATATCGATAATCGGAGGCTAATCAGAGACAAAACGGATAACAAGATGAGCCGTTAAGCGAACTTGATACCTCTATATAGTGAGTGTTATACAAAACTCTCCGATTAAGAGTCTTAGTTGAATAAAAATATTTTCTTTAGACATTGAATATTATAGAATGTGGTCTAGTGAACCATTTTAAACGAGGAACAAATCGTAGTTTGTCTAAACTTATTCCGAGATATAAAGTTGTACGTTCCTTCACTTTGACAATGTAGAAGGTTTGTTCAAAATTTTGAGTTTGACTCATTAAATACATGCAAGCACAACTCACACTTACAATAAGTCAGCGGAAGAGCTTTGGAAAGTTAAAGAATTTGCTAACCTAGTTATAGTATAAGGATGTGCTATATGATATATGAAGATTAGTAAAGTTTAATGATGTTAGGAAGAGATAACTAGTTAGAGTACTAAGGCAACTGAAAAAGTAAGCATCCTACCTCATATTTACCAAAGGAACATGAGATTATTTGCCTCCTCCTTAATGTGGATATCACACTAAATTAGTGATGCACAGCGAGTGAATCTCAAGTTGGTTAAGTTCTTCAGCGTGGTAGGTCACGTTCAGAATTGTTAAAGGATATGTCCAAACAATTGGTTAATTAATTTGATGGGTACTATAAGGTTCAACAGCTTGAGAGATTATGTCATGAAATTCATTCTAGGTTTACGTAAGATAACAAAAGGTAACACTGCCATTCGAGTAGTGGCGGGTTGTTGCACTCACAAGCTTGCACATGTTACTTTGGATAAAGTCTTGACCCTATGGGGAATAGGCGAAACTTTTATCATGTTTAAAAACTATGTTATTTTTATTTTCTTTTTTTAAATTAAATGTGCAAGTTCATGGCTTCATTTACAAATATTTTATTTCAATGTCCGGATATGTTAATTACAGTATGCATGTAATGACGCTCTAATTAAGGTAACAAAATTAAGGGTGTTACAGTTGGTATTAGAGCCAGACACCGGGCGGTGTGCCAGCGAGGACAGATGATAGTGAATGCTAGAATGACCATGGAAGTTAAGATAGGAAATTAGTATGCATTGATTATAATTTAGTAGTTCATAGATGGATTGTGAGATCCCACATCGGTTGGAGAGAGGAATGAAGTATTCTTTATAAGGGTGTGGAAACATCTCCCTAGGAGACACGTTTTAAAACCTTGAGAGGAAGCTCGGAAGGAAAAGCTCAAAGAGAACAAATATCTGTTAGCGATGGACTTGAGCTATTACAATATTAGTCTTCGAGGTATTGCACAGATTCAAGCCCACTAGAAGTAAAATTATCGTTTCGAAACCATTTCAGCACATGAAATTCTAAATTCACTTTTCGTCAAAATGACACTAATTTCATTACAAATCTCTTAATTGTGCTAGAAAAGAAATACCAAAATGATCTATATGTTCTAGGAAATTACACAATGAATCTATCATCAAAAGGAGTCCAAAATTGATCACAACTTGGCCATAATTTGGTTAGTAGCAAGACAAAAACAAAAAGGAGTTTAATTGATATTATCGAGATGATAGATAAGAGGTTGAATTGGACAATGAAGAGCAAATTTAAGCTGGTACAAAGAATAAATAGTGACTCTAGCCTAGGCTAAGCTAGTATTTTTATCTGAATTTAGAAATGCTTTAAAGAAGGAAGATGGTTGTTGTGATTGATGAAAATCTATGATGCAAGGAGTTGGATTTTGTGTTAATTACCTCTTAGAATTTAGGTGTAAGATGTTTGAGGAAACAGGCTTTTGTTCGAAATCAAAGGTTAGATTTGGTTTCTACCTGACCACTTTGGCTCAAGACTCGGGGTGGACATGTTTATTTATTTATTTATATTTTAAAGAAATGGCTCACTAAAATTTTCTTATCATTCATTTTTCATGTCTGGTATAGTCAGCTTGAAGGGTTCTCTCCGTATGCCTGGCATTTTTCATGTCTTGTATCATTCATTTTTCTTATCATTCTATTGTTTTCTCCTTTCCTTTACTGCAAGGCTAGAATCGCACACCCCTTTATTGTACCAGGTCAATGTAGTCAATGCTTGGCATGTTCTACCGTTCAATCGCTGATGCTCCGTTGTTGTCAGGTACACCTTGCGTTGGATGAAGAAAGGACGAATATTTTTTTTTTGTAAATATTTAATGTGATTGGCTTTAAAAATTGAATGTGATGATACTGTATGATTTTATGCTATGATGTGATCTTGTATCAATGCTTGTCTTTATGTTACGACATTTATGTTTTTTTTTTTCGTTGAATTATATAGTAGAGTGTAAGTAATGTTAAACTTGTAACTGATGTCATGGGCTCACATACGTTGACTTGGATTTCAAAGGACAGAATTGAACTTTCATTAAGGATATATTTGTGACAACAACTTAAGCTAACCAGGTAAGTGGCCTTACTATCGACATGGTTATATTTGATGTTGACAAGTGCCTGTGGTTTTGCACGTGTCATATATACTGATATGTGTGAATTATCAGTGAATCGGTATGCTTATATTTAGAATTATTTATGGTTTTGCAGGACAGCAATCATTATGTTTTGCATAGCGTTGTCGTGACGGTTACTAGTTCTAACGGGTGTTTGGCCAAAGGAGCTCCTAGAGTATGATCGCCCGACAAGGAAAGTGACCCAGCGGTGTGCGAAATGACTGGTGAGCCCATACTCGCATGTATGGGCTGTGTGTAGAGTATATGGTACACGTCCAAATTACCCGTTAGGACAACATCGTAGGAAAATAGATTGAAAGGATAGGTCCCGTCATTACATTCGCATGTTCTTGCATTTAACCCCTATAGTGGGGTCATTGACTGAGTATTTCTTTAAATACTCAAGCTATGTGCTACTACATTTTTTAAATATGCTATGTGCTACTACATTTTTCAGGTTAAGGCAAGGCATTCCTGTACGGCTGACGACGACATCGCAACTCAAGACCATGGCACATGCATAAGATAATGGTATTTATTTTCTTAGGCTTAGGCTAGAATATGATGTTTTTAACTTAAACACTTGTTTATTTTATTTAGTCTTTTGTTCAACTCGAGACCATGGCACATGCATAGGATAATGGTATTTATTTTCTTAGGCACCATGACACATGCATAGGATAATGGTATTTATTTTCTTAGGCTTAGGCTAGAATATGATGTTTTTAACTTGAACACTTGTTTATTT
Source organism: Cucurbita pepo subsp. pepo (assembly GCF_002806865.2). Classification (NCBI taxonomy): domain Eukaryota; kingdom Viridiplantae; phylum Streptophyta; class Magnoliopsida; order Cucurbitales; family Cucurbitaceae; genus Cucurbita; species Cucurbita pepo. The sequence continues at coordinate 161,256 of NW_019646451.1, forward strand.
TATTTAGTCTTTTGTTGTGTCGTTTTAAAGATGTTTTGAAAACACGTAACTCCATGGCTGTGTTAATTTAAATGAAGTCTTTTGTTGTGTCGTTTTAAAGATGTTTTTAAAACACGTAACTCCATGGCTGTGTTAATTTAAATGAAGTCTTCCGCATTCAATGTTTAGGATATGTATACAGTAGCGACCTTAAATTAAGTAGAAAATTTCGGGTCGTTACAGTTGGTATTAGACCAAGGTTGACCTGGCTCGATACCATTTATAACGGCTCAGATCCACCGCTAGCAGATATTGTCCTCTTTGAACTTTCCCTTTCGGGCTTCCCCTCAAGGCTTTAAATACGTCTGCTAGGGGAAGGTTTCCACACCCTTATAAATGGTGGTTTGTTCTCCTCCCCAACCAATGTGGGACATCACAAGCCGGATGTAGAACGACGAGTATCGAGACAACCAGCCCAGTAAACATCCGAATAAACGACTAGCGTACTAGGAACAGTGGATGGACGAAAGGTAAGACCAAAGTGGAGTGTTCCTTTAACATAGCGAAGAATACGTTTGACAGCAAGAAAGTGATCTGCAGTAGGAGCATGCAAGAATTGGCAGACAGAATTGACAGTATAGGAAATATCTGGAACCATGAGCACTAAGACCGACACTAACCTTTATTTCAGATCTTGGAAGCTAGCCTTACATGTTTCTTTCCATATAAACGGAACACCTTTCCTAGTTAACTACATGAGTGATGAGGTTATCTTGGCAAAATCTCATATGAACTGTTGATAGTACCCTACCAGTCCCAAGAAACTATGTACCTTAGTAACTATAGTCGCACAAACCCACTTGGTGACAACTTCCACCTTTTTCGGGTCCACTAAAACCCCATCCTTTGACACCACGAGCACTAAGAATGAGCCTGTCGTAGTCAAAATTCTCACTTGAAGAACTTAGATACAACTTATTTTAACCTCAAGATCAAAAGGACTTTCTAGAGATGTATCTTCTATTCTTAATCCATTTTCGAGTACACCAAGATGTCATCTATGAACACAATGACAGATGTGTGAGATACTCCTTGAATACTCAATTCATTGATCCTATGTATACCACAGGGACATTGGTGAGTCCATATGACATAAGCCTCAAAATGGCCATACATCGTTCTGAATGCTATCTTCGGCACATCTCCCTCTCTAATCTTAATCTTGTGGTAGCCTAATCGAGGATATATATTGGAGAACATTGTCACCTCATTAAGTTGGTCAAACATATCTTCTATACAGGAAATAGGGTACTTATTCTTCATCGTTCTCTTGTTCAATTCCCTGTAGTCGATGCATAAATACATTGATCCATCCTTCTTCTTGATTGTAATAACCGAAGCCCACCGCTAGTAGATATTGTCCGCTATGACCCCGTTACGTATTGTCGTCAGCGTCACAGTTTTAAAACGCATTTGTTAGGGGGAGGTGACACCTTTATAAGGTGCCTTGTTTCTCTCTCCAACCAATGTGGGATCTCACATTGTCAAACAACACGGGTTCACTCTAAGAAGATATGTCAGGAAAGATGAAACCCTTGTCTAACAAGACTTACAGTTGCTCCTTGAAGAGAATAAATTCTGACCCTCATGTTGAGACAAAAAAAGCGAAAACCCTCAAGTGGCGCACATCCGACCACACGAGGCCCAAAATAGAAGAATGCCATGATGTGACTAAGGAGGATGGTGCATCATCCAACTCTCCATATAACGTGCATATTGAAAAGGAAGTAAGACATAAGTAAGATAGGAACAAGGAGCAGACATGAGCGTCACAAATAGGCTTATTAAAGGGTCAAGTAGGGCCCTGACCTTTAATCTCAAAAGTTGAGATTCTGAAGGGAACTTAGACATGTGATTCTAAAGTCAAGTCTGTCCTATGAAATATAAAAGCACACAAAATTTGGTGTCAATCAGACACCAGACGGACGCTCCACGACACCATATGTTCATTCGCCAAAATCATGTTTACACCCACCCGTTTGAAAATGCCTCAAAATATAGTATAGAGGGAGACAAGGTGTCAGCTCTCCACCAGCCCTAGGCCCTCTTGCCTAAGTGAGCTACCTGTGGCACATACGTGTGTCACAATGCGGATGAGCATTCTAAGACAAGTGTCTCAGGCGACTTCCATTGAAATGGGTCTTTTAAGAAAAGTACTGAGCGGCATGGGTGTGCCGGTATTATGCCCTAGGCCATGTGTTAGAGGTTGGATTATGCATCTTCTCTCTAATATAGAGTACGTAAATGATATGACATGAACACGGGAGGGCCAATGCCATGATATATTTTATATGGAGACATGTTTGGGATGTCTCGACGTTATGAACAACACGTGGACCCGTTCTCGATGGCATGATCGAGTGAGCTACGTTGACCGATGACACCCCATGACTTGGGATGATGTCAAGACATATGGGCCATGTTTCTTGGGAACCAAGATGATGTTGGATGCGGCATTTCATTGAGAGACCTTGGCCTCGATAAAAGGCAAGGACGACTCGAATGACTTTGCCTAGTGTAGAAGTAAGTCGGTTGTGTCGCAGACGATTGAACATACACGCACAGACATCGTGTGTGGCCGAATAAGCTTAGATTCTGCACAAGTGATATCCGATGCGTGAAGATAAACCTTGCCTAAGGTTCGATGCAACCATAAAGCTGAGCAAAAAATGAATATGGTTATTTCTTATTTTATTTTTTTCAATTCCTTTGGCCTATTAGCTCAATTGGTTAGAGCGTCGTGCTAATAATGTGAAGGTCGCAGTTATGTAACCTAAACTCGATTGACTGGATTAGGAGCTACTGGTCTGCAATATGCATAAAATCTATTGCCTATTTGATATGAATCCAACAACTAATCACGTGCATGTACTCGAAGGACCGATTACAAGAAGCAAGGTTAAGAAGATTCAAGAGGCCTATACATTGCATCTTCAAAAGCTAGCTAGTGTACCGGTTGAAACAAGGACTTTTGTGCCCAAAAATCTTTATAGCATTCGCATATCAAATCAAGAAGATAATGGAGTGGCTGATATTGGAAAATAATTAGAAGACTTGCCTTTGGTAGTTGAATTACCAATTAAGGAAATTATTAATGCTTTATTTGCTTCCTTTTATATTTAATAGCATTTATTAATAGTTTGTATGAATTGCCTTATATTCTTCAATTTGTATTTAATAGCATTTATTAGCATTTATTAGTGGTTGGTGGCTGAACTTTATTTTGTTAGGGTTATCTTTTGGGCCTATTTAAAGGCATGTAATACTCATGTTTGGGGGATTTTGGTTGAATACAGAAAAAACCTTTGTGTTTTCTTGATACCCTTTTGGTGTTATTCTTTTTCAAACCTTGCTTTAGGTTTGATGTTTAAACCGATTCATTGAATTAGTTTTGATCAAGCTAATTCTGGAGTGAATTGTCTTGGTATCTAAGAGTGACCATCATAGATTCCAAGTTCGATCTAAGAGTCATTCATCTTCTAACCAGCTCTTGGTTGGAATCAATCCGTTAAGTTAGCTTTCTCTGTGAGCGTTTTGCAAGGATTCTAGAAGGACCTCTAGCTTTGCAAATTCCAGCATTGTAGGCGCTTATCATTTGGTATCAGAGCATTTGGTCGACGTTCTTTGGCCGCTCTAGAGGTGAAATATTTTTATTGTTATTTTTTTTGTATCAATTTTTTTGTCTCTCTCAGATTATCGGGAAAAAAGAAAAAAAAAAAAAAAAACCAGACTTTACATTCTTGACCTAGTACCAAAAGCCCACCTTTGAGTGTTAAACACGAGCGTCCCTGAGTAAAATTTTTGTGAGAAGTGTTGAGAGGCCCCTTGATAACAATGTCACATAATGGAGAAGCAGTACCACCAGTTCCAGATCTTAATACAACCATTCTTCAAGCAATTCAAGGTATGATGGAAATGATGATGGAAGATAGACAAGAAAGAAGGGCGCAACAACAAAGACAAGAACGAACATTACAAGAAGATGAAGGTATAGTAGTACAAGAAAGACAAGTTGATGGTAGATGGAGAGGAAGAAATAACCATGCAACTATTATGCAACCTAGAAGGATGGAAAGAGTACATGAAGATAGAGATGGGGGAGTTAAACTCAAAATCCCGCCCTTTTGTGGAACGGCAGATTCTGAGGCATACTTGCAGTGGGAAAGAAAGATAGAGCATGTGTTTGATTGCAACACCTATAGTGAAAATAAGAAGATGAGACTTGCTATTGCCGAATTTACCAATCATGCTAGTGATTGGTACCAACATCTCAAATCCGAGAGAAGAAGAAAAGAGGAGAATCCAATAGAGACATGGGAAGAACTTAAAGAAGCCATGAGAAAAAGGTATGTTCCAAAACATTATGAAAGAAATTTGAAAACTAAATTGCAAGGTTTGAGGCAAGGAACAAAAAGTGTGGCGGAATATTATCAAGAGATGGAAACTATGATGGAAAGAGCAAATGTTAGAGAAGAAGAAGAAGATACCATGTCTAGATTCCTTGGAGGTTTGAATCGAGAAATTGCTCATCTTGTTGACAGAAATCCACCACCATATCTGGAAGACATGTATCATTATGCTCTCAAAATTGAAGACCAATTGAAGGAAGAAAAAGAGCATTAAAAAAGGTACACATCACGAACTAACACCTTTTCAAATTCTAAAACTTGGAACAAGGATAGTTTTGTGAATAGAAATGAATCAATGTCACCAAAAGAAAAGTTTGTGGCTGCTAAAAGAGTGGAGGCTGAGAGTTCCATTGGTAAAAAGAATGAAGCTTCAAAGACGGTAAAGGAGAAGTCTAGTTCTATTCAATGTTGGAAGTGCAAAGGGTTTGGACACATGAGCAAAGAGTGTGTTAATAAAAAAGTTATGGTGATAAGGAATGGTATACTTGATTCAGATGATGAATGTGAGGATCATGACTCACAGCTTGTGGAAGAAATCGCAGCATATGATGATGAGTATGTTGAAGAAGGTAATTCCATATCTTTGATCACAAGAAGGGTACTCAATGTTCAAATCAAGGAAGAGAAATTTGAAGATCAAAGGGAAAACTTGTTCCACACAAGATGTTTGGTCAAAGGAAACCCATGCAGCTTGGTGATTGATAGTGGAAGTTGCACAAATGTGGTAAGCAGCTTCCTTGTAAAAAGACTTCAACTTTCTGTCCATCCCCATCCAAAACCATACAAACTTCATTGGTTAACAAACAAAGAAGAAATTAAGGTGAACTCCCAAGCTCTTATTTCTTTTACTCTTGGAAGATATAAAGATGAAGTTCTTTGTGATGTCGTACCAATGCATGCGGGGGACATCTTATTCGGCCGACCTTGGCAATATGATAGAAAGGTAACATTTGATGGTTTGATGAACAAGTATACTTTTACTTTGTGTGGGAAGAAATTTACTTTACTTCCATTGTCTCCATATGAAGTACATTGTGACCAATTGAAATTAGAGAAGAAAAGAAAAGAATCTGAAGAACAACAGTGGAGAGAAGAAACCAAGGTAAAGGTGAGAAAAAAAAAATGGGAAAAAAAAAAACAATATTCAGTTCTTGTCCGGAAAGAACGAAGAATTTGATTTGAGGACAAATCCTTTTAAAGAAAGGGGGGATGATATGAATCCAACAACTGATCACGTGCATGTACCCGAACGAGCAATTATAAGAAGCAATACAAAGAAGATTCAAGTATCAAATCAAGAAAATAATGGAGTGGCTGACATTGGAAAGTGATTAGAAGACTTGCCTTTGGTAGTTGAACTACCAATTAAGACAATTTATGAATTGCCTTATATTCTTCAATTTATATTTAATAGCATTTATTAAAAGTTTGTATGAATTGCCTTATATTCTTCAATTTGTATTTAATAGCATTTATTAGCATTTATTAGTGGTTGGTGGCTGAACTTTATTTTGTTAGGGTTATCTTCTAGGCCTATTTAAAGGCATGTAATATTCATGTTTGAGGGATTTTGGTTGAATACAGAAAAAACCTTTGTGTTTTCTTGATACCCTTTTGGTGTTATTCTTTTTCAAATCTTGCTTTAGGTTTGATGTTTAAACCGATTCATTGAATTAGTTTTGATCAAGCTAATTCTGGAGTGAATTGTCTTGGTATCTAAGAGTGACCATCATAGATTCCAAGTTCGATCTAAGAGTCATTCATCTTCTAACCAGCTCTTGGTTGGAATCAATCCGTTAAGTTAGCTTTCTCTGTGAGCGTTTTGCAAGGATTCTAGAAGGACCTCTAGCTTTGCAAATTCCAGCGTTGTAGGCGCTTATCACTATTAGCTCAGTTTGTTAGAGTATCGTGCTATTAACATAAAAGTCGCAAGTTTGACACTTGTATTGGCCAATTTCATTAATTCTCTTAATTAAGGGGTTACATAAAACCTTTGGCCTATTATCTAAGGTCGCAGTCACATTTTCAACGATACGAGCACTACAAACTTTAAAAGCTAATGACTTAAAGTAAAGTTTTAAGTTTAGTATACATAAAATTATGTAACCTAAACTACTAGATTAGGAGCTACAGATCTTATGGCCTATTGATTCATTTGGTTAGAGCGTTGTGCTAATAATGACTTAAATTTTGAAAATTTAAGTTCTATTATGAACTCGATTGGTTAGATTACGAGCTACCAATCTGTAACGTGCATAAAAACTTTGGCCTATTAGCTAAGTTGGTTAGAACGCGAAGTGCGCAGGTTTGACACTTGCATGCATCAATTTAATTAATTCTCAATGATACCTTTAATGATACGGGGTTGAAGAATTACAAATTTAATGATACGAGGTTAAAGCACTACAAACTTTAAAAGATATAGACTTAAAACTATTAAATCGATTAGGAGTTACTGATATGCAATGTGCATAAAACCTATGACCTATTAGCTCAGTTGGTTAGAGCGTTGCGCTACTAACGCGAAGGTCACAACTTGTACAAGGTTACAACATTACGAACTTTAAAGATAATGACTTAAAATTTGAAAGTTTTAAGTTCTATTATGCATAAAATTATGTAACCTAAACTCGATTGATTAGATTAGGAGCTATCGATCTGCAATGTGCATAAAAACTTTGGCTTATTAGCTAAGTTGGTTAGAACATCGTGCTAACAAGACACGAATGTCTCAAGTTTGATACTTGCATGAGTCACTTTCATTAATTCTCAATTATATCTTTAATGATACGAGGTTAAAGCACTACAAGCATTAAAAGATAATGACTTAAAGATTTAAGTTTATTATGCATAAAATTATGTAACCTAAACTCGACTGACTGGATTAAGAGCTACTGATCTGCAATGTGCATAAAACCTATGGCCTATTGACTTAATTGGTAAGAGCGTCGTGCTAATAACGTGAAGATCGTAAGTTTGACACATGCATGGGCCAATTTTATTAATTTTTAATAATATCTTTTCATGATATGAGGTTACAACACTACGAACTTTAAAGATAATGACTTAAAATTTGAAAGTTTTAAGTTTTATTATGCAGAAAAATATGTAACTAAACTCGATTAATCGATTGGCATTAGGAGCTACTGATTTGCAATGTGCGACCCTTGAGCTAAGTTGGTTAGAATGTCCTGCTAACAAAACGCGAAGGTTGCAAGTTTGACACATGATACGTGGTTAAAGCACTACAAACTGTAAAAGATAATGACTTAAAAGTATTAAGTTTATTATACCTAAAATTATGTAACCTAATCTCGAATGACTGGATTAGGATCTACCGATCTACAATGTGCATAAAACCTATGGCCTATTAGTTGAGTTAGTTAGAGCGTCGTGCTAATAATGCGAAGGTCGCAGGTTTGAAACTTGCACGGGCCAAATTCATTAATTCTTAATAATATGTACCGTTTATCATAGAATCCTTACCCGTGTAATTTTTAGAATGATCCAAAATAGATGGGTCGACGGTCAGCATAATGGCCGCATATTTAGTTCGTCCTCGGTTGGAAGAGTTGTTTCTGTGGGAATGAGAACAATTAGTGGCTGCGAATGTTGTAGGTGCGAATGTTGTAGGAGTGGAGTCAGAAGACTAAAGAAGCACTGGAACAACTAAAGCTCAACTGCAAAATAGGGGAGAGGGGTGAGAGCGCAGTAGCAAAATAGGGGAGAGGAGTGAAGAGAGCAGTAGAAAAAGCTAAAAAATTGGTGTCGAGTGCCGAGTCCACGAAGAAACCAGTGCACTTTATCAATGTCCTCGACGGGCCTGCCAATTGCATGAAATGGGTGTTTTGTATTAAATATTTTCCTGATGGATCGGTCGAGCGTTTCAAGACTCGTCTTGTTGCCAAAGGTTATACTCAGGTTCCTGGTCTTGACTACACCGACACTTTCAGTTCGATTGTCAAAGTTACCACTGTCCGTGTTGTGCTTTCTATTGCGGTCACAAATAAATGGCCTCTTCGATAACTTGATGTCAAGAATGCTTTTCTCGATGACACTCTTATTCAACATGTTCATATGAAACAACCTCCTAGGTATATTGATCCTTCATTTCCCACTCATGTCTGTCTATTAAAGAAAGCCCTCTATCGCTTAAAGCAAGCTCCTCACACCTGGTTTTAGCTTTTTAGCTCATTTCTTCTCACACTTGATTTTTCTTACAGTCGCGCTGACACGTTCCTTTTTATCTTTCATCAGCAATCTAACCTTATCTATTTGTTTTTTTATGTTGATGACATTATTGTTACCGGCAACAATTCATCTCTTATTGACAGTTTTACTCACAAGCTTCATTCTGAGTTTGCTACCAAAGATTTGGGTTCTCTCAGTTACTTTCTTGGTCTTGAAGCATCACCCACTCCTGATGGTCTCTTTATTAGTCGGTTAAAATATGTCTGAGATATTCTTACTCGTGCTCAGTTGCTCGATAGCAAACCAGTCCACACTCCCATGGTTGTTTCTCAACGTCTGACTGCTGATGGTTCTCCTTTCTCTGATCCTACTCTCTATAGATCCCTTGTTGGAGCCCTTCAGTACTTGACCATTACGCGTCCAGATATTGCCTATGCTGCAATTTTGTCAGTCAATTTTTGCATACCTCTATTGCAGATCACTTTCTTGCTGTCAAACGTATTTTTCGCTATGTTAAATGAACACTCCACTTTGGTCTTACCTTTCATCCATACACTGTTCCTAGTGCGCTAGTGGCTTATTCGAATGCTGATTGGGTTGGTTGTCCCGATACTGATCANCATCCATACACTGTTCCTAGTGTGCTAGTGGCTTATTCAAATGCTGATTGGGTTGGTTGTCCCGATACTGATCGTTATACATCTGGCTATTCTATTATCTTGGTAACAATCTCGTTTCTTAGAGTGCCAAAAAGCAACCTACTGTCTCATGCTCTAACAGTGGATCTGAGTATTGTGCTCTTGATACAACTGCTGCTGAACATCTTTTGGTTATGCATCTTTTGCATGACCTCAAGGTCCCTATTTCACAGCAGCCCTTGCCCTTAATTGACATCTTTTGGTTATGCATCTTTTGAACTAGATTATCATTTCCTTCGAGAACTTGCTATCGCTGGCAAACTTCGCACAAAATATGTACCTTCCCATCTTTGTTATTGTTGGCAAACTTCGCACACAATAACTTCCATCTCCATGTTACTGACATCTTCACAAGAAGTGTTTATCGACCTCCTTTTGAATTCTTCGGATCCAAGCTTCACGTTCAGGGAGAGGGGTGAGAGCGCAGTAGCAAAATAGGGGAGAGGAGTGAAGAGAGCAGTAGAAAAAGCTAAAAAATTGGTGTCGAGTGCCGAGTCCACGAAGAAACCAGTGCACTTTATCAATGTCCTCGACGGGCCTGCCAATTGCATGAAATGGGTGTTTTGTATTAAATATTTTCCTGATGGATCGGTCGAGCGTTTCAAGACTCGTCTTGTTGCCAAAGGTTATACTCAGGTTCCTGGTCTTGACTACACCGACACTTTCAGTTCGATTGTCAAAGTTACCACTGTCCGTGTTGTGCTTTCTATTGCGGTCACAAATAAATGGCCTCTTCGATAACTTGATGTCAAGAATGCTTTTCTCGATGACACTCTTATTCAACATGTTCATATGAAACAACCTCCTAGGTATATTGATCCTTCATTTCCCACTCATGTCTGTCTATTAAAGAAAGCCCTCTATCGCTTAAAGCAAGCTCCTCACACCTGGTTTTAGCTTTTTAGCTCATTTCTTCTCACACTTGATTTTTCTTACAGTCGCGCTGACACGTTNACTTAAAGCAAGCTCCTCACACTTGGTTTTAGCTTTTTAGCTCATTTCTTCTCACACTTGATTTTTCTTACAGTCGCGCTGACACGTTCCTTTTTATCTTTCATCAGCAATCTAACCTTATCTATTTGTTTTTTTATGTTGATGACATTATTGTTACCGGCAACAATTCATCTCTTATTGACAGTTTTACTCACAAGCTTCATTCTGAGTTTGCTACCAAAGATTTGGGTTCTCTCAGTTACTTTCTTGGTCTTGAAGCATCACCCACTCCTGATGGTCTCTTTATTAGTCGGTTAAAATATGTCTGAGATATTCTTACTCGTGCTCAGTTGCTCGATAGCAAACCAGTCCACACTCCCATGGTTGTTTCTCAACGTCTGACTGCTGATGGTTCTCCTTTCTCTGATCCTACTCTCTATAGATCCCTTGTTGGTGCCCTTCAGTACTTGACCATTACGCGTCCAGATATTGCCTATGCTGCAATTCTGTCAGTCAATTTTTGCATACCTCTACTGCAGATCACTTTCTTGCTGTCAAACGTATTTTTTGCTATGTTAAATGAACACTCCACTTTGGTCTTACCTTTCATCCATACACTGTTCCTAGTGCGCTAGTGGCTTATTCGAATGCTGATTGGGTTGGTTGTCCCGATACTGATCATTATACATCTGGCTATTCTATTATCTTGGTAACAATCTCGTTTCTTAGAGTGCCAAAAAGCAACCTACTGTCTCATGCTCTAACAGTGAATCTGAGTATTGTGCTCTTGCTACAACTACTGCTGAACATCTTTTGGTTATGCATCTTTTGCATGACCTCAAGGTCCCTATTTCACAGCAGCCCTTGCCCTTAATTGACATCTTTTGGTTATGCATCTTTTGAACTAGATTATCATTTCCTTCGAGAACTTGCTATCGCTGGCAAACTTCGCACAAAATATGTACCTTCCCATCTTTGTTATTGTTGGCAAACTTCGCACACAATAACTTCCATCTCCATGTTGCTGACATCTTCACAAGAAGTGTTTCTCGACCTCCTTTTGAATTCTTCGGATCCAAGCTTCACGTTCATTCAAATCCAACGCTCGGCTAGCGAGGGGTGTTAAGGATATTTGACCATTTATTAAGATATTTGCCTTACCGGCTTACCATATTTGCTTTTTTTGTTAAAATCAAATATATTCTATTTATTTATTATTCTTTCCTTTTATTGTCATTTCCATATTATTTGTAATTTACCATAATTCTTTATTCTCTAAATCATTATAAATAGAGAAAATTCACCACCATTTATGTTCGGTGGTTTTAAAAATATTCTTAGGTTAGAGCGTCGTACTGATAATGTGACGGTCGAAGGTTCGACACCTGCATTGGTCAATTTAATTTAGCACTACAAACTATAAAAGATAATGACTTAAACTTTTAAGTTTGTTAGACCCACATATGACCCAGTTTGACTCAAAGGATGTTTGATCAGATCCATATGGTGCCACGCGTCAACATAAGGAATTTGACTTCCGAGTGTGCGCCTCCGGATTTGAACCCATGACTCATCAGTGGCTGACAAACTTGAGCACGCCATGTGGCAGCACCAGGACATGCATCTTCTTCCATCAAGCGCGTCCGTATGGGCACATGGCATCGCGCGTGGAGCATCTTTCCTGCGAGTGGAAGCGTGTGTTGCATGCATGAAGGTTAGTTTCCTTCCTGTTCGACTTCTATTTGCTCGATTTTTATCCCGATTCTAATCCTAATCATATTTTCATGTGAATTAGGACCTAATTGGACAAAATGAGTATTTTTGGATACGTTATTTGTGTAGAAACACTAAACGAAAGTCACACATCAATCATGTTAGTCATCACACGGTATTTAGGAAGCAATATTTGTAGGGATCATTTGAAATGCATGCGTTGAGAGCCNAGAAACTCACACATCAATCATGTTAGTCATCACACGGTATTTAGGAAGCAATATTTGTAGGGATCATTTGAAATGCATGCGTTGAGAGCCTACAAGTAGATGGCTTACTGAGTATAATTTTTATACTCATCCTAGTGTTTCTATTTTTTTCAAGTGTTTGCAGGCTGCCGGTCAAGGTTGAGAAGCGTTTGAGAGCTATCCGGTCACAGAGTGGATCTTTCAGGAGCGTCAGTTCCTTTTTAGTCATTTTGGAGTCTTTTGTATTTCGTTGTTTAATTTGTACCCTTCCACACTACTACCCCTGCTTAGTCACTTTCCTTGAGACTGTCATAATTGAAAAATCGCTCTCGTGATGTTCAATTTTATACCATCTCGATCGGTGGCATTTTCATGCTAGGGAAGTTTATAATNATTTTGTATTTCGTTGTTTAATTTGTATCCCCTTTGTAATATTTTGAAAAAAATCTCTTTATTATGTTTTATTTAAATAATATTATTAACTTGTACTTTTATTTTATTTTATTTTATTTTTGTCTGTTTTCACTTTTGCCTTTTGGATCACGGTTCGAGTTTTCAAAACCTCAAGAATTGGGTCGTGACAGATTTGATCTAAGATTTTGAGTGGTTCGATAAAGCATGGGCTCAGTTTTATTTTACGTCCGAAACTTAGGACGCCCTTCACAGGAGTCACCTTCAAGAATACCATGTCCCCTAAACTCATATGCCTCATGTCAGTGTAACTCTTTTATCTATTATGAGTCATGCACATTATTGTTCTAATCTCTTTCATGGCCTCATTGGTAGCTTGAACTATCTCTTGTCCTTGACAACTCCCATTCACCTACCTTGTATCAATACACTCAGGTTCTCATGGTCCGTGTAGATATGGTAATTCTCTCCATACAAGTAGCCACCAGATTTTAAGTACAAGCACTACCATAGCTAACTCCAAGTCATGGGAGGGGTAGTTTTGCTCGTAGTCCTTCAACTGAAGGGAAGCACAAGCGATCACCTTCTTGTTTGCATCACTACACATCCTAGTCCTTTTTTAGTGGTGTCACTATAAATCACATAACCTCCTGAGCTCTCTGGAACTGTGAGCACTAAGGCCGACATTGACCTCTATTTCAGATCTTGGAAGCTAGCCTTACGTGCTTCATTTCGTATAAACGAAACACCCTTCCTAGTCAAGTGCGTGAACGATGAGGCTATTTTGGCAAAATCTCGTACGATTCTCTGATGTACCCTACTAGTCCCAAGAAATTGTGTACCTTAGTAATTGCAGTCCAGCGAACCCACTTGGTGACAACTTCCACCTTTGTTGGGTCCATTGAAACCCCATCCTTCGACACCATTTGCCCGAAGAATGAGCGTACCATAGTCAAAATTCTCACTTGGAAAACTTGGTATATAACTTATTTTCCCACAAGATCACCAGGACTTTCTAGAGATGTACCTTGTGTTCTTAATCCATTTTCAAATACACTAGGATGTTGTCTACGAACACAATGACAAATGTGTTGAATCACTCCTTGAATATTAGATTCATTGACTCCATGTATACACAGAGGCATTGGTGAGTCTAAACGACATAACCAAAAACTCGTAGTGGTCATACCTCATTCTAAATGTTGTCTTCGACATATCTTCTTCTCTATCTTAATCTGGTGGTAGCCTAATCAAAGATCTATTTTGGAAAACATGGTCACCTCCTTGAGTTGGTCAAACATATCTTCTATACAGAGAAGAGGGTACTTATTCCTCACCGATCTCTTGTTTAATTCCCTGAAGTCGATGCACAAACACATTGATCCATCGTTCTTCTTGACTATAACATCCTAAACCTACCGCTAGTAGATATTGTCTACTTTAACCCGTTAAGTATCATCGTCAATCTTACGGTTTTAAAACATGTCTGTTAGGGGGGAACGTTTCCACACCCTTATAAAGAATTCTTTGTTCCTCTCTCCAACTTTTGCGGGATCTCACATTGACAAACAACACTGGAGCACTCAAAGAGGATACCTCAGGATAGATGAAACCCTTGTCCAACAAGAATTGCAGTTGCTCCTTCAAAACCGTACTATGAAGAGAGTAGGTTTGATCCTCACGTCGAGACAAGCAAAACAACAACCCTCAAGTGGCGCCATCTGCCACAAGAGGCCCAATATAAAAGAATTGTATGATGCAACCGAAGAGGATGATGTATCATCCAACACACCATATAACGTGTGAATTGAAGAGGAGATGAGGCATAAGTAAGATACGAACAACGAGTAGATATGAGCGTTACAAATAGGCTTATTGAAGGGTTGGGTAAGGAACCGAGCCTTAACCTCAAAAGTCAGATTCCGAAGGGAATTTGGACATGTGGTTCTGAAGTCAAGTTTGTCCATATGAAATATGAAAAATCATCAAATTTGGTGTTAATCGAACACCAGATGGATGTTTCGCGACAATGTCTGTTCGTTCACCAAAATCATGGTGTCAGCTCTCCATTACCACCGGACCCTGTGGCCTATGTATGTTACCCTGCGACACATGCGTGTGTCATAATGAGGGCGAGCATGCGTGTGTCATAATGATATGACATAGGCACGAGAGGGCCAATGCCTCTATAGAACCAAGGTGGATGGATATTCGAGATGTCTCAATGTTATAAACAACACGTGTGCTCATTCTTGATGGCATAATTGAGCGAGCTGTGATAGCCAACGACGTGACTTTGGATGGTGTCAAGAAATAATGCCCATGTTAATTAGGAACCAAGATATTGTGAGATCCCACATCAGTTCGGGATGAGAACAAAACATCCTTTATAAGACTGTGGAAACTTCTCCCTAGTAGACGCGTTTTAAAAACCTTTAGAAGAATCCCAAAAGGGAAAGTCAAAAGAGGACAATATCAGCTAGTGGTGGACTTGGATTGTTGCAAAGATGATGTTGGATGTGGCGTTGCATTGTGACCTTGGCCTCAACCGATGGCAAGATTGAGCCAAATGACTTGGCCTAGTGTAAAGGTAAGGTAGTTATGTCATAGAAGATTGAATATGCATGTGCATGCATCATGTGTGGCCGTACAAACTTAAATTTTGCACAAGTGATTTACGGTGAGCGAAGATAAACTTCACCTAAGATCCGATGAAGCCATAAAGTGGGTGAAAGACGAATATGGGGCTTAGGTTCCCCTTAAGACTAGTCATGAGCGTGTCAAGATTAGAATGTCACATGGTTGAAAAAGTACAACCAAGCGGGGCTTTGAAAACAGGTTTGGTACTCGGTTTGAGCTCTATGCAGAAATTTACAACTCGGGAAGGGGGTGCTTCTAGTATATCCTTTGACAAAACATTAGAAAATTGTTCACCATCGGTACTGCAGACAAGAACATCTCTTCCTTTTTTTTGTATCTACGTACTAACCAATATTATATAGACTCGTTGCTGGATTAATCTCTTTGCTTTCATCATCCAAACTATCTAAGGGATAACTACAGTGCAGGTACCCTTAAACTAAAAACTAGTTCTTGATGGCGACGAGAATACTACCTTTTTATGACAGCCTATGCTAGCGTGGTTCTCCGCCAACAATCCATTCCCAGAGTAACATCAAAATCCATCATACTAACAACTATTAGGTTTACATCTAGGGTCTATTCCGCTATTACTACTTGTCCAACTTTCACTCTATTTGTAGCAACTAAGTTTACACCTATTTGGGCACTAACAAATAACACATGCAATAAGAGTTCTAACTTAAACCTTGCCCTACTAACAAACAATATAGATATAAATGAATCCGTAGACCCTTAATTAAATAAAGTTAGGGTAAAATGCCCCAAGACAAACAATGTACTTGTCACCATTGTGTTAGAGTTTCCAGATTCTCTATTGGTCAAAATGTTGCTTAGGAATGGGTCTGTATAGGCCTTCCTATACTACTTGGGACTCGTATCGGGTTCTTTTCTACACAGTTCATAGCCATGAGACCCTCTTGGTCGTACCTGAAGCATGCTTTAGCTTGGACTAGGCACCATCTCCAATGTTTCCTTCCACACTCGCTGGATCGAGGTCTCTCATCTCCTCTGACTCCCTATTGACTCAAATGCTCACCGTGCCCCAGTCCCTATGTGATAAGGAAAGGAATCAATACAAGGGGATAAGATTCGGATTACCTTGTTGATCGAATATCTCAAGGCAAGAACACTTGATTGAGATTCGAATCACTCCACAAGCAAGATCGATCATGTCTAGCTTGAATGACTCTTGTTGATCAAATATCTCAAACAC
>NW_019646451.1:178075-182242 GCF_002806865.2 Cucurbita pepo subsp. pepo
TGGTGATTGACGTTGTTGTTGGCCCTTGGTGTTTTTTGACTGCTCTCTCCATAGCCTTAACTGCTCTCATGATAGTAGCATAGGTGGTAGGAGCTATGATGTCCACGCTTAGAAAAAATCTCTAAGTCATCTTCAACTCTATGTGAACCAAATCAAGGGCAAACTACTTCAATCTCATGAACTCTCTCCTGTAGCCAACAAAAGAGGTCTATTTTGTGTTAGCTAAGTGATTTCTTGTTGTATTCAAAGTTGGGCTACATCCGAATAATATTCTCCCAAAAAGCCTCCTTGAATTGGGTCCATGGTACTACAACTTTGTTAGGGATAAGAANTGTTGTATTCAAAGTTGGGCTACATCCGAATAATATTCTCCCAAAAAGCCTCCTTGAATTGGGTCCATGGTACTACAACTTTGTCAGGGATAAGGATCTCCCAAGTGTCCTCCCACCATATATTTGCATCGTTCTGATGCACAAATGATGCACATGATGTTCGGGCAGTTCATTAACCAAAATATTGTCTCTATCAATGACAACCATAGTTGTGCCACCATTGGATCCTCTAAGGTCCAATTAAAAGTAAGAGGGTTGTACCTCCTGATATCCTGCAGGTACCTCGCCTCTCTTGTTGACATTGCATTGTTGGCCTGTTGAATGGTCACCATTGTTTGCATCATGACTTGAGTGACTCTCACATCAAAGTTACTGTGGGGTCCACTCCATTCATAGGCGCCATAGGAGGTGCCAGTACTTCTTCTGTTTGAGTCATAGATCCCTTGCGAGCTGGACTTCTTTTACCTGCCTCGTCCTCTTGCAAGGTGTTGTCCTCCTCTACTTCCTCTTCTACGTCCTATATGTGACATGATCTAGGACAAACACACAATACTCCAAGTCTATAACCCTCATGAACATACTATACATAACATTATATCACACATATAACTCAATTATCAATAACATTCGACATAATCATTTATTATCTTTCGTATGACATACCTGATAGCGATGGAGCATCTGTGGTAAGGTCATGGAACATGTTTAGCCTACCTCATAGGCTAGTCTATAGAATCTATAGCCTTCGAGCTCTCATACCAACTGTAATAACTCTATTTTTCTACTACAATAAAGTCGTTACTAAATGCATGACACGATTATTAAATTCAGAAACATTCATTTAAAATAATTCAAGAATGATGTCATGAACTTAAACATTCGTAGTAGAATCTTTAAAATGACGAAGAAAACGAAAAAAAAAAAAAAATAACAATACATTTGAAACAGATAAGAAAAATAAAACAATGCCCTGATCTATCCTAAGGGCTACAAAATACACAAAATGCAACTATTGTAGCACTACTTCTATGCCTTTCATCGTGGTGCCATCATCTGTATATGAGTGTCTTACCTTTACCTGAAAAATAAGAGTAGCAAGTGTCTTGAGTATTTTAAGAAATACTCAGTAAGTGACCCTAGTGTTGGTATCGGGAAATGGAAACACATGGAATATGGTGAGACCTATCATTTTTAAAATATCATGGCTGGTCTTAGACAGCTTTCTAGTCGAGGCAAGGTTTGATGTGTAGTACTTCTCTACACGCGGCCCACACACGCGAACATTGTCCTATAGGTAGACTCGCATACCCCTAGGCTAGGCTCGTCGGGCTAGCACTTGTTAACGGGCTGCCAGAAATAACGGAGAGAAAGGGTCTGCATAACATCATGGAGAGCATAAATATCGTAAGTCGTAAGGTACACATTTGTAATAATCATTACAGGATAGTATCTCGATGCATATGGCTTACAAAAATGCATGAGGTCCCCATAGCTTAAAATCACGGCATAAATTTATGATGCAAATCAATCCTCCATTTATCTATAGCATAGTTAATCTTTAACTTATGCATATACAATTCCTGTCAAATCTTAAATACATAGCATAACAGACATGGATGGAGCTGATTGCTTAGAGCCGCTAGAGACGCCATACCGACCACAAGTCGAGCATAGAGATCGAGCCAAGGCACGAGATGGACGAAGCTGATCATTTGTCGTTGAGCCACAGTGGGCCAAGTACCAAAGATGGTTCATCACGCACATTTCACATGGCAGGAAGGGACAGTCAAATTCTTAAGTCAACGTGCGGTTTATGGATCAACACATGGGTCTTGGGTCGCCCTACTATAATCGCAAGGTGGGTCATGCCACACATGTGTACTACGTTTGGGGAATGGGGATGTATGGGCTATGTTTTAGACTTGGGCTGCACAAGAATTGGATAACACCCGACCCGCGTCTAGATCCAACCCAAAATTTGACCTGTAGATTCCTTCTCTTTAACCTGACTTTGGTGGGTTTTGTTTTCCTCCCCAGATCTCTCTCTCTCTCTTCCTCCACGCCTTTTGTGTTTTTCTATGGCCTAGGTGCACATCCTTACTCACTACTTGCTCCAGTGATCTTTCTCTTGTGGTCGTGACTTTACGGAACCTATACACATTGGTAATTTTGAGAAAAGACAAGAACCCAAAATTCTTCTCTTAAAATTGAAATCAGATAACTTGAGAGAAGTTCTTACCAATCGTTTGCGTGTCTTTGTCGACCGTCTCAACCACTGTGACTTCCCTCTTGATTAGTAACATCCATGACGCTGATGAGTTGCAGGGAAAGGAAAGAAAAACAAAACAAATCTATTGGAGTTCCTTCTTTCTCAGCGTGTATGTGTTGTAGGGTGGGTGGACTCTGTAAGAAGAAGAGGGGAATGGATTGTGTAGCCGTGGGGAACTACTACTCGGTTGGGAAGAGGCGAAAGGTCGAGAAAGCTGCAAGAGAAGAAGATTTATTACATCCGGGAAGGTCATGCTACTAACTTCTAGAGACAACAGGAACAACAAGATAATTATATATTACAGGAAGGAGGGTCAGGTCAAGCCCACCCAACCCAATATTTGCTTACTGAGACCCCTTGTATAGCTCCTTCACTCCTGAACGAACCAACCTGATTAAACTCTTGAACGAGGTAAAGCCGCTAATGAACTCTCCCTTCACTGTCAATAGTAGCGGGGCGTTAGCGGAGGCAAGAAAACGGAAGAAGCAAGTCATTCATTTGACTGAAAAAAGGCATTCATCATTGAGTATTACAGAAGTGACGATTTTTCTCTTTAAGTAAGAGATTGGCCATCGCCCAAAGGCGGCTAATTGAGTCGGTCATTGGTTGCTAAGAACTTGTTCCTATAATTATTCTTGAACTTGGTAAATAGGCGATAGCTCTACTAGGTGTGGCGTTGGCGTGCAAGCGAAGCGCTATTGGCGGCAATAAATAGCTCACTGAGCGATGATTTATTCAGTCATGACCTATGAAAGCACAAGGAAGGTAGTGCCCTCGATTGTTCTAGAGAAAAGGATCATGGCGCACCAGAACCGTGACATCCAGCAGCAGCATCTCCTTGTTAGGTTATGAAACCTGCTGCTTATTTATAGCTTGGTCAACGATTATAAACGGTAAAGCTATATTTGGTAAAGCTATATCCGGCTATATATGGTAAATAGCTATAAAATCTGGACCGTTAACAAATAATTTATTTTTTATGAGTTGTTGTAGTATAGTTGTGAGTATTCCTGCCTATCACGCAGGTGATCCAGGTTCGATCCCCGGGAACAGCGATTGCTAAAGTCTTGTGTGTTAACAAATTTTATATTTTTCGAAAGTCGTCGTTGTAGAGTGGTGAGTATTCCAGCGAGTTTGATCCCCACAGCGATGATTTTAATTTTCTTTTGGATAGTTTTAATTGAATTCGAAATTCAGTAGTGGCGAACCGGATGATTTGGGTTTGTTCTCCAACAACGAAATTCGGAATTGCATTCCTTTTTCTCTCGTTTGTTGACAAATAATATATTTTTCAGAGGTCTATGTAGTATAGTAGTGAGTATTCTCGCTTGTCACTCGACAGACCTGAGTTTGAACCTCGACAATAATAAGTTTAATTTTCTTTTGACAATTTTCACCCGATTTAAAATTGGATTACTTGTTCGGAATCTTCGATTGATAAAATCGAGAGCGTTAACAATGGGTCACTTTTTCTAAAGACGATTGGTAAAATCTGGAGCGTTAACAAATATTTTATCAATCCAATAAACTATGAACACTCTGGCTATAGTATGATTACTTGATCTG
>NW_019646451.1:183763-188062 GCF_002806865.2 Cucurbita pepo subsp. pepo
CATGTTAGTGGAATTTTGAGGTGTCAAAATTTGGTTTAACCAAACTTGCATGTTTGCCAAATAAACCCCACAAGTTTGAGTGGAATTTTGAGTGTCAAAATTTGGTTAACTCAAACATGCATGCTTGCCACATAATCCCAAACATTTGAGTGGAATTTTGAGTGTCAAAATTTGGTGATCTCAAATTTGCATGAACATGCAAACATGACTCTTTAAATAGAGTGATCATGGTACATGGAAGGTCTTTTTCTTCTTGGTGAAAAACCTTGAGAAAAACCTCTAAAAAACACTCTTCATATATACAAAATCTCTCCCAAGTTTAGCCACTTACCGGATTTCACAATCCCGTTCTAAGGTTGGAGGATAGTGGAAAAGACACTAGTGGTGGTTCGAAACCGGTTCATGAGGAAAAAGAAGTTTGAACTACAAAAGGTTAGTATTCAAACTCATTAAGTTTTAATACTTATGAACATGCTAGTTATTTACTATAATTGATGTTCTAAAAGTGCCTAAGATCCAAATTTCTTCCGCATGTGTTATATTAACACCATCAGTCGATGTAATACAGTAGTGAGTCTTCCCGCTTGTCACTCGACAGACCTGAGTTTGAACCCCGACAATAATAAGTTTAATTTTCTTTTGACAATTTTCACCGGATTTGAAATTGGATTACTTGTTCCAAATCTTCGATTGATAAAATCGAGAGCATTAACAATGGGTCACTTTTTCTAAAGTTCGATTGGTAAAATCTGGAGCGTTAACAAATAATTTATTTTTTATGAGTCGTTGTAGTATAGTGGTGAGTATTCCTGCCTGTCACGCAATCATCTTAGCTCTGTTTTGAGAATTTCTCTGCGAAAATTTCATGAAACTTAAAGATAGAATTGTAAGGTAGATCTAGGGACTAACTTCTTACGATCAAGTGTAATATAGCTTAAGTTATAACTTAACAAATTTGGATAAAAATAGGGTTAAGCGTGGCGAGTTTCAAGTGTGGCGAGTTTTCTCTGACCGATTAAGAAGTGATCTATAGTTGGCGAACGGACCAAATGAATCCGACAAGTTTTGGAAAAAGCATAGGTAGTATCAAGCGGGAACGGACCAAGCAAGGACATCTATAAGAAGTGATCCCATTTTCATTGAAACCAAGCAAGGGATAACTTGGTTACACTTATTGATGAAAATGCTAACAGAACCACAATGCTAGTACTCGCCGATTAGTGATTCTATAGGCCGATATCTTTTCCAGTCGCCAGTTCAAGAATCCATAGGTGAAAGAAAAGAGCAGAGATACTTCATATGCTTTACCTTGTTCAAGACTGAGTGAAGGAGAGAAGCTAAGCTGCTTTACTGAGCCTAGTTCAATCAGTATAAGGTTACGGAGTAAGTAGTGAGACAAGAAAGATCAGTCTTTGAATAAATAGGTATAGAAGACAATGGAATAGCTTTCCTCTAATCCAGCTGCTTTACCGACTCCAAGAGGAGAGGTTCCGATTTCACTATCTCTTTTCTGTACTCTTCTTTCCTTACTGTAAAGTCTCATTCTGGGTTCTTACAGGCAGGAGAGAAGCTGTTACGAGTTCAATCCGGTCAGTCAGGAGAATTCTTGGGAAGGAGCAGAGCAATGAGACCAGAAAGAATAAGCTCAGGATCAAGAGTAGTTCCATCAGTCAAAGCAAAGGTTTAAGGTAGAGTATTGATCTTTGACAGTTCTTCTCTCAGGGGGAGGCAATGAATTAGCAGCTTTACCTCCAGAAATAGGGGAAGGGAAAGAAAAGAGAAGAGACCAAGTTCAATCAACCACCCGGTAAATGGAATAGGTGGTTGAAGGTTCAGGAGCGAAGCCGCGAGACCGAGTTCCATCAGTCAAAGGTTCATAAGTAGGGACATTAATAAGGAGTTTCTCTTCTGACTGTTCACTCTCATTAATCGATAGTCTTTCAAAGCAGCTAAGGCAATGGAATTGTGAGACCTAAGAATGAGCGAAGCCGTGAGACTGTAAAGGAAAGGAGAGGAGTGAAACCGAAACCGCGAGACCAAAGGGAGAGGGGCGAAGACCTGAGACCCGGAGGGCGAAGAGGTTCAACCGCTCGACGAGAAAAGAAAAGGGAGAGGAGTGAAAGCAGCAAGAAGGTCAGGGAGGGTCAGGTCATATCGTCAAAGAAAAGAGAAGTAGCGAACTTTACAGTCTTTGAAAAGGGAAGACATAGTTCAACCCTAGTTCCAGAATGAATAGGAGTTAAGTAAGTCGAATTCATCTTGCTTTCGTTTCGTCTCATTAATCTCTTGCTTTTGTCTTTACTTCCAGTTAACTCTCATTAATCCTTCGATAGTCTTAACTTGTTCAAGGATAGGTGAATGAGCTTCTCCTTCTGGTTCATTCGCTTCTCCTTCCGGTTCTATCTCAAGAACCAATGAGACCCTGCTGTATAGGGGCAGGATTGAAGAGGAAGAGAATAAGGGGTTTGAGGCTGTAAAATGGCTTGACCTTGTTCTCGAATAGTTAAACACTTGTTTACAAGGTTCATGAGTCAAATCAGGTTCTGGTTCAGTCTCTCCCTTGACGAACAATAAACTCAGTTCAGTCACTTCTCTTGACTTAAAGTTACGGATTGAACAGTTAAAGGGTAGAGTAGATAGGGTCAGGGAATATTAGTGAATGAGGTTACAGTCTTTGAAGGTTTAGGGGATTGAGCGAAGCAACTTTACAGTTCAAGAAAGAAAAGGAAAGAAGAGAGAGAAGAGAACGAGTTCAATCAAACACACTCTCTATGTTACAAAGTTCAGGGGAACAAGGAGTTACAGAGTTCAGGGTCAGGAGCAAAGGGAAGTCTCATTCATCTTTCCTTAAACCTCTGACTTAAAGAAACAAAGAAAGACCTATTTAGAACCTAGTGAAAGAAAAGAGATAGTTCCACCCGAGTTCAAGCAAGAAGGGAATAGGGGTTCAGGTTACGGGGCACGTTTCGGCTTTCTCTTTTCTTTCCTCTCCACTTTATTCACTGTAATATCAGTTCAGTCTCATCTCGTCTTGCTTTCGTCTTGCGAGACATAGGGGAAGGATTGAATGAAAGAATAACTGGTTTCCGGTTCAGCAATTAAAGATAAATCATCTGACGTCTACCTTCTTTACCTTCCGACAATCCTACTATCCTCCTTTCGTGGGGTCTGACAGTTAACAATGAAGAATAAATAGGAGAAAAGGAAGTGATTGAGTTAAGGATGATGATGAAGAAGAAAGGTGCGAAGCAAGCAGTGAGACCTTGTTTACCCTTCCAGAAGGAAAAGGAAAGAAAAGGAGCTTGGACATGAGACCGGAGAGGAGTGAAGTTCGTTCACTATCAGTAATTCATCTTTCTTTCGATTGAGAATTCTAACAAAGAAGGAGAGAAGACGAAGACAGAGTGAAAGAAGGGAGCAAAGCAAGCAGCTTTACCGAGTTAGTAGTTTGTTAAAGAAGGCAAAGGAATAGAGGATCAAAGGGGAAGGAAGGCAATTCCATTCTGAGCTGAGATCGAGGTTACAGAAGAGGTTCAAGAAATAAGTGAAGGAGAGAGAGAGAGAGAGGTTCAGGAAAGAGCTACTTTTACACCTCCTTTAATAAATAAGGCCAACAAGGTCATATCGTCTTTGGTTCAGGCAATAGAATAGTTTTAGCTTGAATTTACTACTCTCATGTAAAGGTGAACAAGAATGAATCAAGAGAAGAGTCTTGACTTACAAATTACCTTGTGTTTGAGTTCAATCAGTCTAATGATTCGTTTCGTCTTTGTTCTGGTTCAGTAGTGATTGAGAAAGATCAGAGAACGAAGCCGGCCGAGGGGAAGGGGCGAAGAAGCTCGACTGAAAAGGAGAGGGGCGGGAGCCCGAGCTAGCAATCAAGGAGTGTCGGAGAAATCATCAATCTTCCTTACAGGCAGTCGAGTAAAGTAATATAATAAAAGAGTGAAAGAAAAGAAAAGTAGTTCAATCTCTGTTCAAGAAGGTGATTGATTGAGCTTCTCTGATATGAACCAAGAGACATCAATCATACAATATACTTCAATGAAGATGTGAATAAAAGGTTGTCAAAATTATCAAAAGATGTTTCAATTCATGCTACATTGAAGAAGAATGAAGATTGATTGTTGTAAAATTTGGGTGGGTTACAATTTAGAGTAATTTAGAGTTATTGTATTTTAAGACATTTTATTTACTTTAGGTTACATTTACATAATGGCTAATTATGGCCATTAAGTATGAATGCTACAACTTTTAGAATGCCTTTAATAGTTTCATTTTGAGGCTATATAAAGCCAT